>NW_027598708.1:0-37966 GCF_964194155.1 Cetorhinus maximus
GGAAAGGGCTGTGTGTGTGTGTGTGTGTGTGTGTGTGTGTGAGAGAGAGGGGCAGAGGTACAGGGGTGTGTGTGTGTGTGTGAGAGAGGGGGGGAGAGAGGGACAGGGCTGTGTGTATGTGTGTGTGTGTGTGTGTGTGTGAGAGAGGGGGCGAGAGGGACAGGACTGTGTGTGTGTGTGTGTGTGTGTGTGTGTGAGAGAGGGGGCGAGAGGGACAGGGCTGTGTGTGTGTGTGTGTGTGTGTGGGCGGGGAGAGGGACAGGGCTGTGTGTGTGTGTGTGTGTGTGTGTGAGAGAGGGGGCGAGAGGGACAGGGCTGTGTGTGTGTGTGTGTGTGTGTGTGTGAGAGAGAAGGGGGGGAGGGACAGGGCTGTGTGTGTGTGTTTGTGTGTGTCTGTGAGAGAGAGGGGGGGGTGAGAGGAACAGGGCTGTGTGTTTCTGTGTGTGTGTCAGAGGTGGGTGTGAGAGGGGCAGGGCTGTGTGTGTGTGTGTGTGTGTGTGAGAGAGAGAGAGAGGGGGCGAGATGGACAGGGCTGTGTGTGTGTGTGTATTGAGGGGGGAGAGGGAAAGGGCTGTGTGTGTGTGTGTGTGTGTGTGAGGGCGGGGAGAGGGTCAGGGCTCTGTGTGTGTTTGTGTGTGTGTGTGAGGGAGAGGGGGGGTGAGAGGGACAGGGCTGTGTGTCTGTGTGTGTGAGAGAGAGGGGGGGGTGAGAGGAAGAGGGCTGTGTGTGTGTGTGTGAGAGAAAGGGAGGTGAGAGGGACAGGGATGTGGGTATGTGTGTGTGTGTGTGTGTGTGTGTGTGTGTGTGTGAGAGAGAGGCGGGGGGGAAAGGGACAGGGCTGTGTGTGTGTGTGAGGGGTGGAAAGGAAAAGGGCTGTGTGTGTGTGTGTGTGTGTGTGTGTGTGTGTGAGAGAGAGGGGCAGAGGGACAGGGGTGTGTGTGTGTGTGTGTGAGAAAGTGGGAGAGGGGGAGTAGGACAGGGCTGTGTGTGTGTGTGTGTGAGAGAGGGGGGTGACAGGGACAGGGCTGTGTGTATGTGTGTGTATGTGTGTGTGTGTGTGAGAGAGGGGGGCGAGTGGGATAGGGCGGTATGTGTGTGTGTGTGTTTATGTGTGAGAGAGGGTGCGAGAGGGACAGGGCTGTGTGTGTGTGTGTGTGTGAGGGGGGGGAAGGGAAAGGGCTGTGTGTGTGTGTGTGTGTGTGTGTGTGTGAGAGAGGGGCAGAGGGACAGGGTTGTGTGTGTGTGTGTGTGAGAGAAAGTGGGAGGGGGGGAGAAGGACTGGGCTGTGTGTGTGTGTGTGTGAGAGAGGGGGGTGAGAGGGACAGGGCAGTGTGTGTGTGTGAGAAAGTGGGAGGTGGGGAGATGGACAGGGCTGTGTGTTTGTGTGGGTGGGGGAGAGGGACAGGGCTGTGTGTGTGTGTGTGTGTGTGTGTGAGAGAGAGAAGATGGGGAGGGACAGGGCTGTGTGTGTGTGTGTGTGTGTGTGTGTGTGAGAGAGAAGGGGGGGATGGACAGGGCTGTGTGTGTGTGTGTGTGTGTGTGTGTGTGAGAGAGGGGGGGTGAGAGCAACAGGGCTGTGTGTGTGTGTGTGTGAGGGCGGGGAGAGGTTCAGGGCTGTGTGTGTGTGTGTGTGTGTGTGTGTGAGAGAGAGTGGGGGTGAGAGGAACAGGGCTGTGTGTGTGTGTGTGTGTGTGTGTGTGTGTGTGTGTGAGGGCGGGGAGAGGGTCAGGGCTGTGTGTGTGTGTGTGTGTGTGTGAGAGAGAGTGGGGGTGAGAGGAACAGGGCTGTGTGTGTGTGTGTGTGTGTGTGTGTGTGAGGGCGGGGAGAGGGTCAGGGCTGTGTGTGTATGTGTGTGTGTGTGTGAGAGAGAGTGGGGGTGAGAGGAACAGGGCTGTGTGTGTGTGTGTGTGTGTGTGTGTGTGAGAGAGAGTGGTGGGGTGGGACTGGGCTGTGTGTGTGTGTGTGTGTGTGTGTGTGTGTGTGAGAGAGGGTGGGGGAGGGACAGGGCTGTGTGTGTGTGTGTGTGTGTGTGTGTGTGAGAGAGAGGGGGGGTGAGAGGGACAGAGCTGTTTGTGTGTGTGTGTGTGTGAGAGAGGGGGGGTGAGAGGAACAGGGCTGTGTTTGTGTGTATGTTTGTGTGCGTGAGAGAGGGGGGTGAGAGGAACAGGGCTGTGTGTGTGTGTGTGTGTGAGAGAGGGGGAGTGAGAGGGGCAGGGCTGTGTGAGTGTGTGTGTGAGAGAGGGGGAGTGAGAGGGACAGGGCTGTGTGTGTGTGTGTGTGTGTGTGTGTGTGAGGGCGGGGAGAGGGACAGGGCTGTGTGTGTGTGTATGTGTGTGTGTGATGAGGGGGGAGAGGGACAGGGCTGTGTGTGTGTGTGTGTGAGAGAGAGGGGGAGAGGGACAGGGCTGTGTGTGTGTGTGTGTGTGTGTGAGAGAGAGGGGGAGAGGGACAGGGCTGTGTGTGTGTGTGTGTGTGTGTGTGAGAGAGAGGAGGAGAGGGACAGGGCTGTGTGTGTGTGTATCTGTGTGTGAGAGAGACGGGAGGGAGAGGGACAGGGCTGTGTGTGTGTGTGCGGGGGCAGAAGGGAAAGGGCTGAGTGTGTATGTGTGTCTGTGTGTGTGAGAGAGGTGGGGTGAGAGGAACAGGGCTGTGTGTGTGTGTGTGAGAAAGTGGGAGGGGAGGAGAGGGACAGGGCTGTGTGTGTGTGTGTGAGAGAGGGGGGAGACTGACAGGGCTGTGTGTGTGTGTAGATGGGGGAGAGAGACAGGGCTGTGTGTGTGTGTGTGAGAGAGAGGGGGAGAGGGACAGGGCTGTGTGTGTGTGTGTTAGAGAGAGGGGGAGAGGGACAGGGCTCTGTGTGTGTGTGTGTCAGAGAGAGGGGGAGAGGGACAGGGCTGTGTGTGTGTGTATGTGTGTGTGAGAGAGACGGGGGGGAGAGGGACACGGCTGTGTGTGTGTGTGAGGGGGGGGAAGGGAAAGGGCTCTGTGTGTGTGTGTGTGTGTGTGTGTGTGAGAGAGGGGGGGTGAGAGGACCAGGGCTGTGTGTGTGTGTGTGAGAAAGTGGGAGGGGAGGAGAGGGACAGGGCTGTGTGTGTGTGTGTGAGAGAGGGGGGATAGGGACAGGGCTGTGTGTGTGTGTGGGGAGGGGGAGAGGGACCGGGCTCTGTGTATGTGTGTGTGTGTGTGTGTGTGTGTGTGCGTGTTGGAGAGGCGGGGTGAGAGGGACAGGGCTGTGTGTGTGTGTGTGTGTGAGAAAGTGGGACGGGAGGAGAGGGACAGGGCTATGTGTGTATGTATGTGTGTGTGTGTGTGAGAGAGGAGGAGTGAGAGGGACAGGCTGTGTGTGTGTTTGTGTGTGAGAGAGGGGGAGTGAGAGGGACAGGGCTGTGTGTGTGTGTGTGTGTGTGTGTGAGAGAGGGGGGGTGGGAGAGACAGGGCTGTATGTGTGTGTGTGTGTGTGTGTGTGTGTGAGAGAGAGGGGGAGTGAGAGGGACAGGCTGTGTGTGTGTTTGTGTGTGAGAGAGGGGGAGTGAGAGGGACAGGGCTGTGTGTGTTTGTGTGTGTGTGTGTGTGAGAGAGGGGGCGAGAGGGATAGGGCTGTGTGTGTGTGTGTGTGTGTGTGAGAGAGGGGTGAGAGGGACAGGGCTGTGTGTGTGTGTGTTTGTGTGTGTGTGTGTCTGTGAGAGAGGGGAAGAGGGAGAGGGCTATATGTGTGTGTGTGTTTGAGAGAGAGAGTGGGAGGGAGGGACAGGGCTGTGTGTGTGTGTGTGTGTGTGTGAGAGGGAAGGGGGGAGGGACAGGGCTGTGTGTGTGTGTGTGTGTGTGTGTGTGTGTGAGAGATAGGGGGTGAGAGGGACAGGGCTGTGTGTGTGTGTGTGTGTGTGAGAGAGGGGAGAGAGCGACAGGGCTGTGTGTATGTGTATGTGTGTGTGTGAGGGCGGGGAGAGGGACTGGGCTGTGTGTGTGTGTGTGTGTGTGTGTGAGAGAGGGGGAGTGAGAGGGACAGGCTGTGTGTGTGTGTGTGTGTGTGTGTGTGTGAGAGAGGGGGAGTGAGAGGGACAGGCTGTGTGTGTGTTTGTGTGTGAGAGAGGGGGAGTGAGAGGGACAGGGCTGTGTGTGTGTGTGTGTGTGTGTGTGAGAGAGGGGGCGAGAGGGATAGGGCTGTGTGTGTGTGTGTGTGTGTGTGTGTGTGTGTGAGAGAGGGGTGAGAGGGACAGGGCTGTGTGTGTGTGTGTGATGAGGGGGTAGAGGGACAGGGCTGTGTATGTGTGAGTTTGTGTGTGTGTGTGAGAGAGGGGAATAGGGACAGGGCTATGTGTGTGTGAGAGAGAGAGTGGGGGGAGAGAGACAGGGCTGTGTGTGTGTGTGTGTGTGTGTGTGTGTGTGTGTGTGAGAGAGAAGGGGGGAGGGACAGGGCTGTGTGTGTGTGTGTGAGAGAGGGGGGGTGAGAGGAACAGGGCTGTGTGTGTGTGTATGTGTGTGTGTGTGAGAGAGGGGGCTGAGAGGAACAGGGCTGTGTGTGTGTGTGTGTGTGAGAGAGGGGGAGAGAGAGGGGCAGGGCTGTCTGTGTGTGTGTGTGTGTGAGAGAGGGGGAGTGAGAGGGACAGGGCTGTGTGTGTGTGTGTGTGTGTGTGTGAGGGCGGGGAGAGGGACAGGGCTGTGTGTGTGTATGTGTGTGTGATGAGGGGGGAGAGGGACAGGGCTGTGTGTCTGTGTGTGTGAGAGAGAGGGGGAGAGGGACAGGGCTGTGTGTGTGTGTGTGTGTGAGAGAGAGGGGGAGAGGGACAGGGCTGTGTGTGTGTGTGTGTGTGTGAGAGAGAGGGGGAGAGGGACAGGGCTGTGTGTGTGTGTGTGAGAAAGTGGGAGGGGAGGAGAGGGACAGGGCTGTGTGTGTGTGTGGGGTGGGGGAGAGGGACCGGGCTCTGTGTATGTGTGTGTGTGTGTGTGCGTGTTGGAGAGGCGGGGTGAGAGGGACAGGGCTGTGTGTGTGTGTGTGTGTGTGTGTGTGTGTGAGAGAGGCCGGGTGAGAGGAACAGGGCTGTGTGTGTGTGTGTGTGAGAAAGTGGGACGGGAGGAGAGGGACAGGGCTGTGTGTGTATGTATGTATGTGTGTGTGTGAGAGAGGAGGAGTGAGAGGGGCAGGCTGTGTGTGTGTTTGTGTGTGAGAGAAGGGGAGTGAGAGGGACAGGGCTGTGTGTGTGTGTGTGTGTGAGAGAGGGGGGGTGGGAGAGACAGGGCTGTGTGTGTGTGTGTGTGTGTGTGTGTGAGAGAGAGGGGGAGTGAGAGGGACAGGCTGTGTGTGTGTTTGTGTGTGAGAGAGGGGGAGTGAGAGGGACAGGGCTGTGTGTGTTTGTGTGTGTGTGTGTGTGAGAGAGGGGGCGAGAGGGATAGGGCTGTGTGTGTGTGTGTGTGTGTGTGTGTGTGAGAGAGGGGTGAGAGGGACAGGGCTGTGTGTGTGTGTGTTTGTGTGTGTGTGTGTGTGTGAGAGAGGGGAAGAGGGAGAGGGCTATGTGTGTGTGTGTGTTTGAGAGAGAGAGTGGGGAGGAGGGACAGGGCTGTGTGTGTTTGTGTGTGTGTGTGTGTGTGTGAGAGAGGGAAGGGGGGAGGGACAGGGCTGTGTGTGTGTGTGTGTGTGTGAGAGATAGGGGGTGAGAGGGACAGGGCTGTGTGTGTGTGTGTGTGTGTGTGTGTGTGTGAGAGAGGGGAGAGAGCGACAGGGCTGTGTGTATGTGTGTGTGTGTGAGGGCGGGGAGAGGGACAGGGCTGTGTGTGTGTGTGTGTGTGTGTGAGAGAGGGGGAGTGAGAGGGACAGGCTGTGTGTGTGTTTGTGTGTGAGAGAGGGGGCGAGAGGGATAGGGCTGTGTGTGTGTGTGTGTGTGTGTGTGTGTGTGAGAGAGAGGGGGAGAGGGACAGGGCTGTGTGTGTGTGTGTGTGTGTGTGTGTGTGAGAGAGCTGGAGTGAGATGGACAGGGCTGTGTGTGTGTGTGTGTGTGTGAGAGAGAGGGGGAGTGAGAGGGACAGAGCTGTGTGTGTGTGTGTGTGTGAGAGAGGGGGACTGAGAGGGACAGGGCTGTGTGTGTGTGTGTGAGAGAGAGGGGGAGTGGGACAGGGCTGTGTGTGGGTGTATGTGGGGGGTGGGGAGAGGGACAGGGCTGTGTGTGTGTGTGTGTGTGAGAGAGAGGGGGAGAGGGACAGGGCTGTGTGTTTGTGTATGTGTGTGTGAGAGTGACGGGGGGGAGAGGGACAGGGCTGTGTGTGTGTGTATCTGTGTTTGAGAGAGACGGGAGGGAGAGGGACAGGGCTGTGTGTGTGTGTGCGGGAGGGGAAGGGAAAGGGCTGAGTGTGTGTGTGTGTGTGAGAGAGGTGGGGTGAGAGGAACAGGGCTGTGTGTGTGTGTGTGAGATAGTGGGAGGGGAGGAGAGGGGCAGGGCTGTGTGTGTGTGTGTGAGGGAGGGGGGAGACTGACAGGGCTGTGTGTGTGTGTCGGGGGGGGAGAGGGACAGGGCTGTGTGTGTGTATGTGTGTGTGAGAGAGAGGGGGAGAGGGACAGGGCTGTGTGTGTGTGTGTGAGAGAGACGGGGAGAGGGAAAGGGCTGTGTGTGTGTGTGTGTTAGAGAGAGGGGGAGAGGGACAGGGCTGTGTGTGTGTGTGTCAGAGAGAGGGGGAGAGGGACAGGGCTGTGTGTGTGTGTATGTGTGTGTGAGAGAGACGGGGGGGAGAGGGTCACGGCTGTGTGTGTGTGTGAGGGCGGGGAGGGGAAAGGGCTCTGAGTGTGTCTGTGTGTGTGAGAGAGGGGGGGTGAGAGGAACAGGGTTGTGTGTGTGTGTGTGAGATAGTGGGAGGGGAGGAGAGGGACAGGGCTGTGTGTGTGTGTGTGAGAGAGGGGGGAGAGGGACAGGGCTGTGTGTGTGTGTGGGGGGGGGGAGAGGGACAGGGCTGTGTGTATGTGTGTGTGTGTGTGTGAGAGAGGCGGGGTGAGAGGGACAGGGCTGTGTGTGTGTGTGTGTGTGTGTGTGTGTGAGAGAGGCGGGGTGAGAGGAACAGGGCTGTGTGTGTGTGTGTGTATGTGTGTGTGAGAGAGGCGGGGTGAGAGGGACAGGGCTGTGTGTGTGTGTGTGTGTGTGTGTGCGAGAGAGGCGGGGTGAGAGGGACAGGGCTGTGTGTGTGTGTGTGTGAGAGAGACGGGGGGGGAAAGGGACAGGGCTGTGTGTGTGTGAGGGGGCGGAAGGGAAAGGGCTGTTTGTGTGTATGTTTGTGTGTGTGTGTGAGAGGGGTGGGGTGAGATGAACAGGGCTGTGTGTGTGTGTGTGAGAAAGTGGGAGGGGAGGAGAGGGACAGGGCTGTGTGTTTGTGTGTGTGAGAGAGGGGGGAGAGGGACAGGGCTGTGTGTGTGTGTGTGAGAGAGGGGGGAGAGGGACAGGGCTGTGTGTGTGTGTGTGTGTGTGTGTGTGTGTGTGTGAGAGAGAGGGGGAGAGGGACAGGGCTGTGTGTGTGTGTGTGTGTGTGAGAGGGAGGGGGAGAGGGACAGGGCTGTGTGTGTGTGTGTGTGTGTGTGAGAGAGAGGGGGAGAGGGACAGGGCTGTGTTTGTGTATGTGTGTGTGAGAGAGACGGGGGGGAGAGTGACAGGGCTGTGTGTGTGTGTGCAGGGGGGGACGTTATAGGGCTGTTTGTGTGTGTGTGTGAGAGAGAGGGGGAGAGGAACAGGGCTGTATGTGTGTGTATGTGTGTGTGAGAGAGACGAGGGGGAGAGGGACAGGGCAGTGTGTGTGTGTGAGGTGGGGGAAGGGAACGGGCTGTGTGTGTGTGTGTGTGAAAAAGTGGGAGGGGAGGAGAGGGACAGGGCTGTGTGTGTGTGTGTGAGAGAGGGGGGAGACTGACAGGGCTGTGTGTGTGTTGGGGGGGCAGAGGGACAGGGCTGTGTGTGTGTGTGTGTGTGTGTGTGTGAGAGAGGCGGGGTGAGAGGGACAGGGCTGTGTGTGTGTGTGTGTGTGTGTGTGTGTGTGCGAGAGAAAGGGGGTGTGAGAGGAACAGGGCTGTGTGTGTGTGTGTGTGTGTGATGTGTGTGAGAGAGCGGGAGTGAGAGGGACAGGGCTGTGTGTGTGTGTGTGTGTGTGAGAAAGTGGGACGGGAGGAGAGGGACAGGGCTGTGTGTGTATGTATGTGTGTGTGTGTGTGAGAGAGGAGGAGTGAGAGGGACAGGCTGTGTGTGTGTTTGTGTGTGAGAGAGGGGAGTGAGAGGGACAGGGCTGTGTGTGTGTGTGTGTGTGTGTGAGAGAGAGGGGGGGGTGGGAGAGACAGGGCTGTGTGTGTGTGTGTGTGTGTGTGAGAGAGGGGGAGTGAGAGGGACAGGCTGTGTGTGTGTTTGTGTGTGAGAGAGGGGGAGTGAGAGGGACAGGGCTGTGTGTGTTTGTGTGTGTGTGTGTGTGAGAGAGGGGGCGAGAGGATAGGGGCTGTGTGTGTGTGTGTGTGTGTGAGAGAGGGGTGAGAGGGACAGGGCTGTGTGTGTGTGTGTTTGTGTGTGTGTGTGTGTGTGAGAGAGGGGAAGAGGGAGAGGGCTATGTGTGTGTGTGTGTGTTTGAGAGAGAGAGTGGGGGGGAGGGACAGGGCTGTGTGTGTGTGTGTGTGTGTGTGTGTGAGAGGGAAGGGGGGAGGGACAGGGCTGTGTGTGTGTGTGTGTGTGTGTGAGAGATAGGGGGTAAGAGGAACAGGGCTGTGTGTGTGTGTGTGTGTGTGTGTGTGTGTGAGAGAGGGGAGAGAGCGACAGGGCTGTGTGTGTGTGTATGTGCGTGTGTGAGGGCAGGGAGAGGGACAGGGCTGTGTGTGTGTGTGTGTGTGTGTGTGTGAGAGAGGGGGAGTGAGAGGGACAGGCTGTGTGTGTGTTTGTGTGTGTGTGCGTGAGAGAGGGGGAGTGAGAGGGACAGGCTGCGTGTGTGTTTGTGTGTGAGAGAGGTGGAGTGAGAGGGACAGGGCTGTGTGTGTGTGTGTGTTGTGTGTGTTGTGTGAGGGAGGGGGCGAGAGGGATAGGGCTGTGTGTGTGTGTGTGTGTGTGTGTGTGAGAGAGGGGTGAGAGGGACAGGGCTGTGTGTGTGTGTGTGATGAGGTGGTAGAGGGACAGGGCTGTGTATGTGTGAGTTTGTGTGTGTGTGTGAGAGAGGGGAAGAGGGACAGGGCTATGTGTGTGTGTGTGTGTGAGAGAGAGAGTGGGGGGAGAGAGACAGGGGCTGTGTGTGTGTGTGAGGGGCGGGGAGGGGAAAGGGCTCTGAGTGTGTCTGTGTGTGTGAGAGAGGGGGGTGAGAGGAACAGGGTTGTGTGTGTGTGTGTGAGATAGTGGGAGGGGAGGAGAGGGACAGGGCTGTGTGTGTGTGTGTGAGAGAGGGGGGAGAGGGACAGGGCTGTGTGTGTGTGTGGGGGGGGGGGAGAGGGACAGGGCTGTGTGTATGTGTGTGTGTGTGTGTGTGTGTGTGTTGGAGAGGCGGGGTGAGAGGGACAGGGCTGTGTGTGTGTGTTTGTGTGTGTGTGTGAGAGAGGCGGGGTGAGAGGGACAGGGCTGTGTGTGTGTGTGTGTGTGTGTGTGTGTGAGAGAGGCGGGGTGAGAGGAACAGGGCTGTGTGTGTGTGTGTGTGTGTATGTGTGTGTGAGAGAGGCGGGGTGAGAGGGACAGGGCTGTGTGTGTGTGTGTGTGTGTGTGCGAGAGAGCGGGGTGAGAGGGACAGGGCTGTGTGTGTGTGTGTGTGAGAGAGACGGGGGGGAAAGGGACAGGGCTGTGTGTGTGTGAGGGGGCGGAAGGGAAAGGGCTGTTTGTGTGTATGTTTGTGTGTGTGTGTGAGAGAGGTGGGGTGAGATGAACAGGGCTGTGTGTGTGTGTGTGAGAAAGTGGGAGGGGAGGAGAGGGACAGGGCTGTGTGTTTGTGTGTGTGAGAGAGGGGGGAGAGGGACAGGGCTGTGTGTGTGTGTGTGAGAGAGGGGGGAGAGGGACAGGGCTGTGTGTGTGTGTGTGTGTGTGTGTGTGTGAGAGAGAGGGGGAGAGGGACAGGGCTGTGTGTGTGTGTGTGTGTGTGAGAGGGAGGGGGAGAGGGACAGGGCTGTGTGTGTGTGTGTGTGTGTGTGTGAGAGAGAGGGGGAGAGGGACAGGGCTGTGTTTGTGTATGTGTGTGTGAGAGAGACGGGGGGGAGAGTGACAGGGCTGTGTGTGTGTGTGCAGGGGGGGACGTTATAGGGCTGTTTGTGTGTGTGTGTGAGAGAGAGGGGGAGAGGAACAGGGCTGTATGTGTGTGTATGTGTGTGTGAGAGAGACGAGGGGGAGAGGGACAGGGCAGTGTGTGTGTGTGAGGTGGGGGAAGGGAACGGGCGTGTGTGTGTGTGTGTGAAAAAGTGGGAGGGGAGGAGAGGGACAGGGCTGTGTGTGTGTGTGTGAGAGAGGGGGGAGACTGACAGGGCTGTGTGTGTGTTGGGGGGGCAGAGGGACAGGGCTGTGTGTGTGTGTGTGTGTGTGTGTGTGAGAGAGGCGGGGTGAGAGGGACAGGGCTGTGTGTGTGTGTGTGTGTGTGTGTGTGTGTGCGAGAGAAAGGGGGTGTGAGAGGAACAGGGCTGTGTGTGTGTGTGTGTGTGTGAGAGAGCGGGAGTGAGAGGGACAGGGCTGTTGTGTGTGTGTGTGTGAGAAAGTGGGACGGGGAGGAGAGGGACAGGGCTGTGTGTGTATGTATGTGTGTGTGTGTGTGAGAGAGGAGGAGTGAGAGGGACAGGCTGTGTGTGTGTTTGTGTGTGAGACAGGGGGAGTGAGAGGGACAGGGCTGTGTGTGTGTGTGTGTGTGTGTGTGTGTGAGAGAGAGGGGGGGTGGGAGAGACAGGGCTGTGTGTGTGTGTGTGTGTGTGTGAGAGAGGGGGAGTGAGAGGGACAGGCTGTGTGTGTGTTTGTGTGTGAGAGAGGGGGAGTGAGAGGGACAGGGCTGTGTGTGTTTGTGTGTGTGTGTGTGTGTGAGAGAGGGGGCGAGAGGGATAGGGCTGTGTGTGTGTGTGTGTGTGAGAGAGGGGTGAGAGGGACAGGGCTGTGTGTGTTTGTGTTTGTGTGTGTGTGTGTGTGTGAGAGAGGGGAAGAGGGAGAGGGCTATGTGTGTGTGTGTGTGTTTGAGAGAGAGAGTGGGGGGGAGGGACAGGGCTGTGTGTGTGTGTGTGTGTGTGTGTGTGTGAGAGGGAAGGGGGGAGGGACAGGGCTGTGTGTGTGTGTGTGTGTGTGTGAGAGATAGGGGGTAAGAGGAACAGGGCTGTGTGTGTGTGTGTGTGTGTGTGTGTGTGTGAGAGAGGGGAGAGAGCGACAGGGCTGTGTGTGTGTGTATGTGCGTGTGTGAGGGCAGGGAGAGGGACAGGGCTGTGTGTGTGTGTGTGTGTGAGAGAGGGGGAGTGAGAGGGACAGGCTGTGTGTGTGTTTGTGTGTGTGTGCGTGAGAGAGGGGGAGTGAGAGGGACAGGCTGCGTGTGTGTTTGTGTGTGAGAGAGGTGGAGTGAGAGGGACAGGGCTGTGTGTGTGTGTGTGTGTGTGTGTGTGTGAGAGAGGGGGCGAGAGGGATAGGGCTGTGTGTGTGTGTGTGTGTGTGTGTGTGAGAGAGGGGTGAGAGGGACAGGGCTGTGTGTGTGTGTGTGATGAGGTGGTAGAGGGACAGGGCTGTGTATGTGTGAGTTTGTGTGTGTGTGTGAGAGAGGGGAAGAGGGACAGGGCTATGTGTGTGTGTGTGTGTGAGAGAGAGAGTGGGGGGAGAGAGACAGGGCTGTGTGTGTGTGTGTGTGTGTGTGTGTGAGAGAGAAGGGGGGAGGGACAGTGCTGTTTGTGTGTGTGAGAGAGAGTGGGGGGGAGGGACAGGGCTGTGTGTGTTGTGTGTGTGTGTGTGTGTGTGAGAGAGAGGAGGGGGAGGGACAGGGCTGTGTGTGTGTGTGTGTGTGTGTGTGAGAGAGAGAGTGGGGGGAGAGGGACAGGGCTGTGTGTGTGTGTATGTGTGTGTGTGAGAGAGTGTGGGGGGGAGGGACAGGGCTGTGTGTGTGTGTGTGTGTGTGTGAGAGAGGGGGGGTGAGAGGAACAGGGCTGTGTGTGTGTGTATGTGTGTGTGTGTGAGAGAGGGGGGTGAGAGGAACAGGGCTGTGTGTGTGTGTGTGTGTGTGAGAGAGGGGGAGTGAGAGGGGCAGGGCTGTCTGTGTGTGTGTGTGTGTGAGAGAGGGGGAGTGAGAGGGACAGGGCTGTGTGTGTGTGTTTGTGTGTGTGTGATGAGGGGGGAGAGGGACAGGGCTGTGTGTGTGTGTGTGTGAGAGAGAGGGGGAGAGGGACAGGGCTGTGTGTGTGTGTGTGTGAGAGAGAGGGGGAGAGGGACAGGGCTGTGTGTGTGTGTGTGTGTGTGTGATGAGGGGGTAGAGGGACAGGGCTGTGTATGAGTGAGTTTGTGTGTGTGTGTGAGAGAGGGGAATAGGGACAGGGCTATGTGTGTGTGTGTGTGTGAGAGAGAGAGTGGGGGGAGAGAGACAGGGCTGTGTGTGTGTGTGTGTGTGTGTGTGTGTGTGAGAGAGAAGGGGGGAGGGACAGGGCTGTGTGTGTGTGTGAGAGAGAGTGGGGGGGAGGGACAGGGCTGTGTGTGTGTGTGTGTGTGTGTGTGTGAGAGAGAGGAGGGGGAGGGACAGGGCTGTGTGTGTGTCTGTGTGTGTGTGTGTGAGAGAGAGAGAGTGGGGGGAGAGGGACAGGGCTGTGTGTGTGTGTATGCGTGTGTGTGAGAGAGTGTGGGGGGGAGGGACAGGGCTGTGTGTGTGTGTGTGTGTGTGTGTGTGAGAGAGGGGGGTGAGAGGAACAGGGCTGTGTGTGTGTGTGTGTGTGGGAGAGGGGGAGAGGGACAGGGCTGTGTGTGTGTGTGTGTGAGAGAGAGGGGGAGAGGAACAGGGCTGTGTGTGTGTGTATGTGTGTGTGAGAGAGACGGGGGGGAGAGGGACAGGGCTGTGTGTGTGTGTGCAGGGGGGGGACGTTATAGGGCTGTTTGTGAGTGTGTGTGAGAGAGAGGGGGAGAGTAACAAGGCTGTATGTGTGTGTATGTGTGTGTGAGAGAGCCGGGGGGGAGAGGGACAGGGCTGTGTGTGTGTGTGAGGTGGGGGAAGGGAAAGGGCTGTGTGTGTGTGTGTGTCTGTGTGTGTGAGAGAGGTGGGGTGAGAGGAACAAGCTGTGTGTGTGTGTGTGTGTGTGTGAGAAAGTGGGAGGGGAGGAGAGGGACAGGGCTGTGTGTGTGTGTGTGAGAGAGGGGGGAGACTGACAGGGCTGTGTGTGTGTGTTGGGGGGGCAGAGTGACAGGGCTGTGTGTGTGTGTGTGTGTGTGTGTGTGTGTGAGAGAGGCGGGGTGAGAGGGACAGGGCTGTGTGTGTGTGTGTGTGTGTGCGAGAGAAAGGGGGGGTGAGAGGAACAGGGCTGTGTGTGTGTGTGTGTGTGTGTGTGAGAGAGCGGGAGTGAGATGGACAGGGCTGTGTGTGTGTGTGTGTGTGTGAGAGAGAGGGGGAGTGAGAGGGACAGAGCTGTGTGTGTGTGTGTGTGTGTGTGTGTGAGAGAGGGGGACTGAGAGGGACAGGGCTGTGTGTGTGTGTATGTGGGGGGTGGGGAGAGGGACAGGGCTGTGTGTGTGTGTGTGTGTGTGAGAGAGAGGGGGAGAGGGACATGGCTGTGTGTTTGTGTATGTGTGTGTGAGAGAGACGGGGGGGAGAGGGACAGGGCTGTGTGTGTGTGTATCTGTGTGTGAGAGAGACGGGAGGGAGAGGGACAGGGCTGTGTGTGTGTGTGCGGGAGGGGAAGGGAAAGGGCTGAGTGTGTGTGTGTGTCTGTGTGTGTGAGAGAGGTGGGGTGAGAGGAACAGGGCTGTGTGTTTGTGTGTGTGAGATAGTGGGAGGGGAGGAGAGGGACAGGGCTGTGTGTGTGTGTTTGTGAGAGAGGGAGGAGACTGACAGGGCTGTGTGTGTGTGTCGGGAGGGGAGAGGGACAGGGCTGTGTGTGTGTGTGTGTGTGAGAGAGAGGGGGAGAGGGACAGGGCTGTGTGTGTGTGTGTGAGAGAGACGGGGAGAGGGACAGGGCTGTGTGTGTGTGTGTGTTAGAGAGAGGGGGAGAGGGACAGGGCTGTGTGTGTGTGTGTCAGAGAGAGGGGGAGAGGGACAGGACTGTGTGTGTGTGTATGTGTGTGTGAGAGAGACGGGGGGGAGAGGGACACGGCTGTGTGTGTGTGTGAGAGGGGGGAGGGGAAAGGGCTCTGAGTGTGTCTGTGTGTGTGAGAGAGGGGGGGTGAGAGGAACAGGGCTGTGTGTGTGTGTGTGAGAGAGGGGGGAGAGGGACAGGGCTGTGTGTGTGTGGGGGGGTGGGAGAGGGACAGGGCTGTGTGTATGTGTGTGTGTGTGTGTGTGCGTGTTGGAGAGGCGGGGTGAGAGGGACAGGGCTGTGTGTGTGAGTTTGTGTGTGTTTGTGAGAGAGGCGGGGTGAGAGGGACAGGGCTGTGTGTGTGTGTGTGTGTGTGAGAGAGAGGCGGGGTGAGAGGAACAGGGATGTGTGTGTGTGTGTGTATGTGTGTGTGAGCGACAGAGGCGGGGTGAGAGGGACAGGGCTGTGTGTGTGTGTGTGTGAGAGAGACGGGGGGGAGAGGGACAGGGCTGTGTGTGTGTGTGAGGGGGCGGAAGGGAAAGGGCTGTTCGTGTGTGTGTTTGTGTGTGTGTGTGAGAGAGGTGGGGTGAGATGAACAGGGCTGTGTGTGTGTGTGTGAGAAAGTGGGAGGGGAGGAGAGGGACAGGGCTGTGTGTGTGTGTGTGTGAGAGAGGGGGGAGAGGGACAGGGCTGTGTGTGTGTGTGTGTGTGTATGTGAGAGAGAGGGGGAGAGGGACAGGGCTGTGTGTGTGTGTGTGTGTGTGTGTGTGTGTGAGAGAGAGGGGGAGAGGGACAGGGCTGTGTGTGTGTGTGTGTGTGTGTGTGTGTGAGAGAGAGGGGGAGAGGGACAGGGCTGTGTGTGTGTGTATGTGTGTGTGAGAGAGACGGGGGGGAGAGGGACAGGGCTGTGTGTGTGTGTGCAGGGGGGGACGTTATAGGGCTGTTTGTGTGTGTGTGTGAGAGAGAGGGGGAGAGTAACAGGGCTGTATGTGTGTGTATGTGTGTGTGAGAGAGACGGGGGGAGAGGGAAAGGGCTGTGTGTGTGTGTGAGGTGGGGGAAGGGAACGGGCTGTGTGTGTGTGTGTCTGTGTGTGTGAGAGAGGTGGGGAGAGAGGAACAGGGCTGTGTGTGTGTGTGTGTGAGAAAGTGGGAGGGGAGGAGAGGGACAGGGCTGTGTGTGTGTGTGTGAGAGAGGGTGGAGACTGACAGGGCTGTGTGTGTGTTGGGGGGGCAGAGGGACAGGGCTGTGTGTGTGTGTGTGTGTGTGTGTGTGTGTGAGAGAGGCGGGGTGAGAGGGACAGGGCTGTGTGTGTGTGTGTGTGTGTGTGCGAGAGAAAGGGAGGGTGAGAGGAACAGGGCTGTGTGTGTGTGTATGTGTGAGAGAGCGGGAGTGAGAGGGACAGGGCTGTGTGTGTGTGTGTGTGAGAAAGTGGGACGGGAGGAGAGGGACAGGGCTGTGTGTGTATGTATATGTGTGTGTGTGTGAGAGAGGAGCAGTGAGAGGGACAGGCTGTGTGTGTGTTTGTGTGTGAGAGAGGGGGAGTGAGAGGGACAGGGCTGTGTGTGTGTGTGTGTGTGTGAGAGAGAGGGGGGGTGGGAGAGACAGGGCTGTGTGTGTGTGTGTGTGTGTGTGTGCGAGAGAGAGGGGGAGTGAGAGGAACAGGCTGTGTGTGTGTTCGTGTGTGAGAGAGGGGGAGTGAGAGCGACAGCGCTGTGTATGTTTGTGTGTGTGTGTGTGTGTGAGAGAGGGGGCGAGAGGGATAGGGCTGTGTGTGTGTGTGTGTGTATGTGTGTGTGAGAGAGGGGTGAGAGGGACAGGGCTGTGTGTGTGTGTGTTTGTGTGTGTGTGTGTGTGTGTGAGAGAGGGGAAGAGGGAGAGGGCTATGTGTGTGTGTGTGTTTGAGAGAGAGAGTGGGGGGGAGGGACAGGGCTGTGTGTGTGTGTGTGTGTGTGTGAGAGGGAAGGGGGGAGAGACAGGGCTGTGTGTGTGTGTGTGTGTGTGTGTATGTGTGTGAGAGATAGGGGGTGAGAGGGACAGGGCTGTGTGTGTGTGTGTGTCTGTGTGTGTGTGTGAGAGAGGGGAGAGAGCGACAGGGCTGTGTGTGTGTGTATGTGTGTGTGTGAGGGCGGGGAGTGGGACAGGGCTGTGTGTGTGTGTGTGTGTGTGTGTGTGTGAGAGGGGGGAGTGAGAGGGACAGGCTGTGTGTGTGTTTGTGTGTGTGTGTGTGAGAGAGGGGGAGTGAGAGGGACAGGCTGTGTGTGTGTTTGTGTGTGAGAGAGGGGGAGTGAGAGGGACAGGGCTGTGTGTGTGTGTGTGTGTGAGAGAGGGGGAGAGGGACAGGGCTGTGTGTGTGTGTGTGTTAGAGAGAGGGGGAGAGGGACAGGGCTGTGTGTGTGTGTGTCAGAGAGAGGGGGAGAGGGACAGGACTGTGTGTGTGTGTGAGAGGGGGGAGGGGAAAGGGCTCTGAGTGTGTCTGTGTGTGTGAGAGAGGGGGGGTGAGAGGAACAGGGCTGTGTGTGTGTGTGTGAGAGAGGGGGGAGAGGGACAGGGCTGTGTGTGTGTGGGGGGGTGGGAGAGGGACAGGGCTGTGTGTATGTGTGTGTGTGTGTGTGTGCGTGTTGGAGAGGCGGGGTGAGAGGGACAGGGCTGTGTGTGTGAGTTTGTGTGTGTTTGTGAGAGAGGCGGGGTGAGAGGGACAGGGCTGTGTGTGTGTGTGTGTGTGTGTGTGTGAGAGAGAGGCGGGGTGAGAGGAACAGGGATGTGTGTGTGTGTGTGTATGTGTGTGTGAGCGACAGAGGCGGGGTGAGAGGGACAGGGCTGTGTGTGTGTGTGTGAGAGAGAGACGGGGGGGAGAGGGACAGGGCTGTGTGTGTGTGTGAGGGGGCGGAAGGGAAAGGGCTGTTCGTGTGTGTGTTTGTGTGTGTGTGTGAGAGAGGTGGGGTGAGATGAACAGGGCTGTGTGTGTGTGTGTGAGAAAGTGGGAGGGGAGGAGAGGGACAGGGCTGTGTGTGTGTGTGTGTGAGAGAGGGGGGAGAGGGACAGGGCTGTGTGTGTGTGTGTGTGTATGTGAGAGAGAGGGGGAGAGGGACAGGGCTGTGTGTGTGTGTGTGTGTGTGAGAGAGAGGGGGAGAGGGACAGGGCTGTGTGTGTGTGTGTGTGTGTGTGTGTGTGTGAGAGAGAGGGGGAGAGGGACAGGGCTGTGTGTGTGTGTATGTGTGTGTGAGAGAGACGGGGGGGAGAGGGACAGGGCTGTGTGTGTGTGTGCAGGGGGGGACGTTATAGGGCTGTTTGTGTGTGTGTGTGAGAGAGAGGGGGAGAGTAACAGGGCTGTATGTGTGTGTATGTGTGTGTGAGAGAGACGGGGGGAGAGGGAAAGGGCTGTGTGTGTGTGTGAGGTGGGGGAAGGGAACGGGCTGTGTGTGTGTGTGTCTGTGTGTGTGAGAGAGGTGGGGAGAGAGGAACAGGGCTGTGTGTGTGTGTGTGTGAGAAAGTGGGAGGGGAGGAGAGGGACAGGGCTGTGTGTGTGTGTGTGAGAGAGGGTGGAGACTGACAGGGCTGTGTGTGTGTTGGGGGGGCAGAGGGACAGGGCTGTGTGTGTGTGTGTGTGTGTGTGTGTGTGTGAGAGAGGCGGGGTGAGAGGGACAGGGCTGTGTGTGTGTGTGTGTGTGTGTGCGAGAGAAAGGGAGGGTGAGAGGAACAGGGCTGTGTGTGTGTGTGTGTGTGAGAGAGCGGGAGTGAGAGGGACAGGGCTGTGTGTGTGTGTGTGTGAGAAAGTGGGACGGGAGGAGAGGGACAGGGCTGTGTGTGTATGTATATGTGTGTGTGTGTGAGAGAGGAGCAGTGAGAGGGACAGGCTGTGTGTGTGTTTGTGTGTGAGAGAGGGGGAGTGAGAGGGACAGGGCTGTGTGTGTGTGTGTGTGTGTGAGAGAGAGGGGGGGTGGGAGAGACAGGGCTGTGTGTGTGTGTGTGTGTGTGTGTGTGCGAGAGAGAGGGGGAGTGAGAGGAACAGGCTGTGTGTGTGTTTGTGTGTGCGAGAGGGGGAGTGAGAGCGACAGCGCTGTGTATGTTTGTGTGTGTGTGTGTGTGTGAGAGAGGGGGCGAGAGGGATAGGGCTGTGTGTGTGTGTGTGTGTATGTGTGTGTGAGAGAGGGGTGAGAGGGACAGGGCTGTGTGTGTGTGTGTTTGTGTGTGTGTGTGTGTGTGTGAGAGAGGGGAAGAGGGAGAGGGCTATGTGTGTGTGTGTGTTTGAGAGAGAGAGTGGGGGGGAGGGACAGGGCTGTGTGTGTGTGTGTGTGTGTGTGTGAGAGGGAAGGGGGGAGAGACAGGGCTGTGTGTGTGTGTGTGTGTGTGTGTGTGAGAGATAGGGGGTGAGAGGGACAGGGCTGTGTGTGTGTGTGTGTCTGTGTGTGTGTGTGAGAGAGGGGAGAGAGCGACAGGGCTGTGTGTGTGTGTATGTGTGTGTGTGAGGGCGGGGAGAGGGACAGGGCTGTGTGTGTGTGTGTGTGTGTGTGTGTGAGAGGGGGGAGTGAGAGGGACAGGCTGTGTGTGTGTTTGTGTGTGTGTGTGTGAGAGAGGGGGAGTGAGAGGGACAGGCTGTGTGTGTGTTTGTGTGTGAGAGAGGGGGAGTGAGAGGGACAGGGCTGTGTGTGTGTGTGTGTGTGTGAGAGAGGGGGAGAGGGACAGGGCTGTGTGTGTGTGTGTGTTAGAGAGAGGGGGAGAGGGACAGGGCTGTGTGTGTGTGTGTCAGAGAGAGGGGGAGAGGGACAGGACTGTGTGTGTGTGTATGTGTGTGTGAGAGAGACGGGGGGGAGAGGGACACGGCTGTGTGTGTGTGTGAGAGGGGGGAGGGGAAAGGGCTCTGAGTGTGTCTGTGTGTGTGAGAGAGGGGGGGTGAGAGGAACAGGGCTGTGTGTGTGTGTGTGAGAGAGGGGGGAGAGGGACAGGGCTGTGTGTGTGTGGGGGGGTGGGAGAGGGACAGGGCTGTGTGTATGTGTGTGTGTGTGTGTGTGCGTGTTGGAGAGGCGGGGTGAGAGGGACAGGGCTGTGTGTGTGAGTTTGTGTGTGTTTGTGAGAGAGGCGGGGTGAGAGGGACAGGGCTGTGTGTGTGTGTGTGTGTGTGTGTGAGAGAGAGGCGGGGTGAGAGGAACAGGGATGTGTGTGTGTGTGTGAGAGAGAGACGGGGGGGAGAGGGACAGGGCTGTGTGTGTGTGTGAGGGGGCGGAAGGGAAAGGGCTGTTCGTGTGTGTGTTTGTGTGTGTGTGTGAGAGAGGTGGGGTGAGATGAACAGGGCTGTGTGTGTGTGTGTGAGAAAGTGGGAGGGGAGGAGAGGGACAGGGCTGTGTGTGTGTGTGTGTGAGAGAGGGGGGAGAGGGACAGGGCTGTGTGTGTGTGTGTGTGTATGTGAGAGAGAGGGGGAGAGGGACAGGGCTGTGTGTGTGTGTGTGTGTGTGTGAGAGAGAGGGGGAGAGGGACAGGGCTGTGTGTGTGTGTGTGTGTGTGTGTGTGAGAGAGAGGGGGAGAGGGACAGGGCTGTGTGTGTGTGTATGTGTGTGTGAGAGAGACGGGGGGGAGAGGGACAGGGCTGTGTGTGTGTGTGCAGGGGGGGACGTTATAGGGCTGTTTGTGTGTGTGTGTGAGAGAGAGGGGGAGAGTAACAGGGCTGTATGTGTGTGTATGTGTGTGTGAGAGAGACGGGGGGAGAGGGAAAGGGCTGTGTGTGTGTGTGAGGTGGGGGAAGGGAACGGGCTGTGTGTGTGTGTGTCTGTGTGTGTGAGAGAGGTGGGGAGAGAGGAACAGGGCTGTGTGTGTGTGTGTGAGAAAGTGGGGAGGGGAGGAGAGGGACAGGGCTGTGTGTGTGTGTGTGAGAGAGGGTGGAGACTGACAGGGCTGTGTGTGTGTTGGGGGGGCAGAGGGACAGGGCTGTGTGTGTGTGTGTGTGTGTGTGTGTGAGAGAGGCGGGGTGAGAGGGACAGGGCTGTGTGTGTGTGTGTGTGTGTGTGCGAGAGAAAGGGAGGGTGAGAGGAACAGGGCTGTGTGTGTGTGTGTGTGTGTGAGAGAGCGGGAGTGAGAGGGACAGGGCTGTGTGTGTGTGTGTGTGAGAAAGTGGGACGGGAGGAGAGGGACAGGGCTGTGTGTGTATGTATATGTGTGTGTGTGTGAGAGAGGAGCAGTGAGAGGGACAGGCTGTGTGTGTGTTTGTGTGTGAGAGAGGGGGAGTGAGAGGGACAGGGCTGTGTGTGTGTGTGTGTGTGTGTGAGAGAGAGGGGGGGTGGGAGAGACAGGGCTGTGTGTGTGTGTGTGTGTGTGTGTGTGTGTGCGAGAGAGAGGGGGAGTGAGAGGAACAGGCTGTGTGTGTGTTTGTGTGTGAGAGAGGGGAGTGAGAGCGACAGCGCTGTGTATGTTTGTGTGTGTGTGTGTGTGTGAGAGAGGGGCTAGAGGGATAGGGCTGTGTGTGTGTGTGTGTATGTGTGTGTGAGAGAGGGGTGAGAGGGACAGGGCTGTGTGTGTGTGTGTTTGTGTGTGTGTGTGTGTGTGTGAGAGAGGGGAAGAGGGAGAGGGCTATGTGTGTGTGTGTGTTTGAGAGAGAGAGTGGGGGGGAGGGACAGGGCTGTGTGTGTGTGTGTGTGTGTGTGTGTGAGAGGGAAGGGGGGAGAGACAGGGCTGTGTGTGTGTGTGTGTGTGTGTGTGAGAGAGAGGGGGGGTGGGAGAGACAGGGCTGTGTGTGTGTGTGTGTGTGTGTGTGTGAGAGGGAAGGGGGGAGAGACAGGGTTGTGTGTGTGTGTGTGTGTGTGTGTGTGTGTGTGAGAGATAGGGGGTGAGAGGGACAGGGCTGTGTGTGTGTGTGTGTCTGTGTGTGTGTGTGAGAGAGGGGAGAGAGCGACAGGGCTGTGTGTGTGTGTATGTGTGTGTGTGAGGGCGGGGAGAGGGACAGGGCTGTGTGTGTGTGTGTGTGTGTGTGTGAGAGAGGGGGAGTGAGAGGGACAGGCTGTGTGTGTGTTTGTGTGTGAGAGAGGGGGAGTGAGAGGGACAGGGCTGTGTGTGTGTGTGTGTGTGAGAGAGGGGGCGAGAGGGATAGGGCTGTGTGTGTGTGTGTGTGTGTGTGTGAGAGAGGGGTGAGAGGGACAGGGCTGTGTGTGTGTGATGTGGGGGTAGAGGGACAGGGCTGTGTATGTGTGAGTTTGTGTGTGTGTGTGAGAGAGGGGAAGAGGGACAGGGCTATGTGTGTGTGTGTGTGTGAGAGAGAGAGTGGGGGGAGAGGGACAGGGCTGTGTGTGTGTGTATGTGTGTGTGTGAGTGTGGGGGGGAGGGACAGGGCTCTGTGTGTGTGTGTGTGAGAGAGGGGGGGTGAGAGGAACAGGGCTGTGTGTGTGTGTATGTGTGTGTGTCTGAGAGAGGGGGGTGAGAGGAACAGGGCTGTGTGTGTGTGTGTGTGTCTGTGTGTGTGAGGGCGGGGAGAGGGACAGGGCTGTGTGTGTGTGTATGTGTGTGTGTGATGAGGGGGGAGAGGGACAGGGCTGTGTGTGTGTGTGTGTGAGAGAGAGGGGGAGAGGGACAGGGCTGTGTGTGTGTGTGTGTGTGTGTGTGTCAGAGAGAGGGGGAGAGGGACAGGCTGTGTGTGTGTGTGTGTGTGTGAGAGAGAGAGGGGGAGAGGAACAGGGCTGTGTGTGTGTGTATGTGTGTGTGAGAGAGACGGGGGGGAGAGGGACAGGGCTGTGTGTGTGTGTGCAGGGGGGGGGACGTTATAGGGCTGTTTGTGTGTGTGTGTGAGAGAGAGGGGAGAGTAACAAGGCTGTATGTGTGTGTATGTGTGTGTGAGAGAGCCGGGGGGGAGAGGGACAGGGCTGTGTGTGTGTGTGAGGTGGGGAAAGGGAACGGGCTGTGTGTGTGTGTGTGTCTGTGTGTGTGAGAGAGGTGGGGTGAGAGGAACAAGCTGTGTCTGTGTGTGTGTGTGTGAGAAAGTGGGAGGGGAGGAGAGGGACAGGGCTGTGTGTGTGTGTGTGAGAGAGGGGGGAGACTGACAGGGCTGTGTGTGTGTGTGGGGGGCAGAGGGACAGGGCTGTGTGTGTGTGTGTGTGTGTGTGTGTGAGAGAGGCGGGGTGAGAGGGACAGGGCGTGTGTGTGTGTGTGTGTGTGCGAGAGAAAGAGGGGGTGAGAGGAACAGGGCTGTGTGTGTGTGTGTGTGTGTGTGTGTGTGTGAGAGAGCGGGGAGTGAGAGGGACAGGGCTGTGTGTGTGTGTGTGTGAGAGAGAGGGGGAGTGAGAGGGACAGAGCTGTGTGTGTGTGTGTGTGTGTGTGTGTGTGTGAGAGAGGGGGACTGAGAGGGACAGGTCTGTGTGTGTGTGTGTGAGAGAGAGGGGGAGAGGGACAGGGCTGTGTGTGGGTGTATGTGGGGGGTGGGGAGAGGGACAGGGCTGTGTGTGTGTGTGTGTGAGAGAGAGGGGGAGAGGGACAGGGCTGTGTGTTTGTGTATGTGTGTGTGAGAGAGACGGGGGGGAGAGGGACAGGGCTGTGTGTGTGTGTATCTGTGTGTGAGAGAGACGGGAGGGAGAGGGACAGGGCTGTGTGTGTGTGTGCGGGAGGGGAAGGGAAAGGGCTGAGTGTGTGTGTGTGTCTGTGTGTGTGAGAGAGGTGGGGTGAGAGGAACAGGGCTGTGTGTGTGTGTGTGAGATAGTGGGAGGGGAGGAGAGGGACAGGGCTGTGTGTGTGTGAGAGAGGGGGGAGACTGACAGGGCTGTGTGTGTGTGTCGGGGGGGGAGAGGGACAGGGCTGTGTGTGTGTGTGTGTGTGAGAGAGAGGGGGAGAGGGACAGGGCTGTGTGTGTGTGTGTGAGAGAGAGAGGGGGAGAGGGACAGGCTGTGTGTGTGTGTGTGTGTGTGAGAGAGAGGGGGAGAGGGACAGGGCTGTGTGTGTGTGTGTGAGAGGGGGTAGAGGGGCAGGGCTGTGTATGTGTGTGTTTGTGTGTGTGTGTGTGAGAGAGGGGTAGAGGGACAGGGCAATGTGTGTGTGTGTGTGTGTGAGAGAGAGTGGGGGGAGAGGGACAGGGCTGTGTGTGTGTGTATGTGTGTGTGTGAGTGTGGGGGGGAGGGACAGGGCTCTGTGTGTGTGTGTGTGAGAGAGGGGGGGTGAGAGGAACAGGGCTGTGTGTGTGTGTATGTGTGTGTGTCTGAGAGAGGGGGGTGAGAGGAACAGGGCTGTGTGTGTGTGTGTGTGTGTCTGTGTGTGTGAGGGCGGGGAGAGGGACAGGGCTGTGTGTGTGTGTATGTGTGTGTGTGATGAGGGGGGAGAGGGACAGGGCTGTGTGTGTGTGTGTGTGAGAGAGAGGGGGAGAGGGACAGGGCTGTGTGTGTGTGTGTGTGTGTGTGTGTCAGAGAGAGGGGGAGAGGGACAGGGCTGTGTGTGTGTGTGTGTGTGTGAGAGAGAGGGGGAGAGGAACAGGGCTGTGTGTGTGTGTATGTGTGTGTGAGAGAGACGGGGGGGAGAGGGACAGGGCTGTGTGTGTGTGTGCAGGGGGGGGGACGTTATAGGGCTGTTTGTGTGTGTGTGTGAGAGAGAGGGGGAGAGTAACAAGGCTGTATGTGTGTGTATGTGTGTGTGAGAGAGCCGGGGGGGAGAGGGACAGGGCTGTGTGTGTGTGTGAGGTGGGGGAAGGGAACGGGCTGTGTGTGTGTGTGTGTCTGTGTGTGTGAGAGAGGTGGGGTGAGAGGAACAAGCTGTGTCTGTGTGTGTGTGTGTGAGAAAGTGGGAGGGGAGGAGAGGGACAGGGCTGTGTGTGTGTGTGTGAGAGAGGGGGGAGACTGACAGGGCTGTGTGTGTGTGTTGGGGGGGCAGAGGGACAGGGCTGTGTGTGTGTGTGTGTGTGTGTGTGTGAGAGAGGCGGGGTGAGAGGGACAGGGCTGTGTGTGTGTGTGTGTGTGTGCGAGAGAAAGAGGGGGGTGAGAGGAACAGGGCTGTGTGTGTGTGTGTGTGTGTGTGTGTGTGTGAGAGAGCGGGAGTGAGAGGGACAGGGCTGTGTGTGTGTGTGTGTGAGAGAGAGGGGGAGTGAGAGGGACAGAGCTGTGTGTGTGTGTGTGTGTGTGTGTGTGTGAGAGAGGGGGACTGAGAGGGACAGGTCTGTGTGTGTGTGTGTGAGAGAGAGGGGGAGAGGGACAGGGCTGTGTGTGGGTGTATGTGGGGGGTGGGGAGAGGGACAGGGCTGTGTGTGTGTGTGTGTGAGAGAGAGGGGGAGAGGGACAGGGCTGTGTGTTTGTGTATGTGTGTGTGAGAGAGACGGGGGGGAGAGGGACAGGGCTGTGTGTGTGTGTATCTGTGTGTGAGAGAGACGGGAGGGAGAGGGACAGGGCTGTGTGTGTGTGTGCGGGAGGGGAAGGGAAAGGGCTGAGTGTGTGTGTGTGTCTGTGTGTGTGAGAGAGGTGGGGTGAGAGGAACAGGGCTGTGTGTGTGTGTGTGAGATAGTGGGAGGGGAGGAGAGGGACAGGGCTGTGTGTGTGTGAGAGAGGGGGGAGACTGACAGGGCTGTGTGTGTGTGTCGGGGGGGGAGAGGGACAGGGCTGTGTGTGTGTGTGTGTGTGAGAGAGAGGGGGAGAGGGACAGGGCTGTGTGTGTGTGTGTTAGAGAGACGGGGAGAGGGACAGGGCTGTGTGTGTGTGTGTGTTAGAGAGAGGGGGAGAGGGACAGGGCTGTGTGTGTGTGTGTCAGAGAGAGGGGAAGAGGGACAGGGCTGTGTGTGTGTGCATGTGTGTGTGAGAGAGACGGGGGGGAGAGGGACACGGCTGTGTGTGTGTGTGAGGGGGGGAAGGGAAAGGGCTCTGAGTGTGTCTGTGTGTGTGAGAGAGGTGGGGTGAGAGGAACAGGGTTGTGTGTGTGTGTGTGAGAAAGTGGGAGGGGAGGAGATGGACAGGGCTGTGTGTGTGTGTGTGAGAGAGGGGGGAGAGGGACAGGGCTGTGTGTGTGTGTGGGGGGGGTAGAGGGACAGGGCTGTGTGTATGTGTGTGTGTGTGTGTGCGTGTTGGAGAGGCGGGGTGAGAAGGACAGGGCTGTGTGTGTGTGTTTGTGTGTGTGTGTGAGAGAGGCGGGGTGAGAGGGACAGGGCTGTGTGTGTGTGTGTGTGTGTGTGTGTGTGTGTGAGAGAGGCGGGGTGAGAGGAACAGGGCTGTGTGTGTGTGTGTGTATGTGTGTGTGAGAGAGGCGGGGTGAGAGGGACAGGGCTGTGTGTGTGTGTGTGTGTGTGCGAGAGAGGCGGGGTGAGAGGGACAGGGCTGTGTGTGTGTGTTTGTGTGTGTGTGAGAGAGGCGGGGTGAGAGGGACAGGGCTGTGTGTGTGTGTGTGTGTGTGTGTGTGAGAGAGAGGCGGGGTGAGAGGAACAGGGCTGTGTGTGTGTGTGTGTGTGTGTGTGTGAGAGAGACGGCGGGGAGAGGGACAGCGCTGTGTGTGTGTGTGAGGTGGGGGAAGGGAAAGGGCTGTTTGTGTGTGTGTGTGAGAGAGGTAGGGTGAGATGAACAGGGCTGTGTGTGTGTGTGTGAGAAAGTGGGAGGGGAGGAGAGGGACAGGGCTGTGTGTTTGTGTGTGTGAGAGAGGGGGGAGAGTCACAGGGCTGTGTGTGTGTGTGTGAGAGAGGGGGGAGAGGGACAGGGCTGTGTGTGTGTGTGTGTGTGTGTGTGTGTGAGAGAGAGGGGGAGAGGGACAGGGCTGTGTGTGTGTGTGTGTGTGTGTGTGTGTGAGAGAGAGGGGGAGAGGGACAGGGCTGTGTGTGTGTGTGTGTGTGTGTGTGTGTGTGTGAGAGAGAGGGGGAGAGGGACAGGGCTGTGTGTGTGTGTGCAGGGGGGGACGTTATAGGGCTGTTTGTGTGTGTGTGTGAGAGAGGGGGGGAGAGTAACAGGGCTGTATGTGTGTGTATGTGTGTGTGAGAGACGGGGGGAGAGGGACAGGGCTGTGTGTGTGTGTGAGGTGGGGGAAGGGAACGGGCTGTGTGTGTGTGTGTCTGTGTGTGTGAGAGAGGTGGGGAGAGAGGAACAGGGCTGTGTGTGTGTGTGTGTGAGAAAGTGGGAGGGGAGGAGAGGGACAGGGCTGTGTGTGTGTGTGTGAGAGAGGGGGGAGACTGACAGGGCTGTGTGTGTGTTGGGGGGGCAGAGGGACAGGGCTGTGTGTGTGTGTGTGTGTGTGTGTGTGAGAGAGGCGGGGTGAGAGGGACAGGGCTGTGTGTGTGTGTGTGTGTGTGCGAGAGAAAGGGGGGGTGAGGAACAGGGCTGTGTGTGTGTGTGTGTGTGTGTGTGAGAGAGCGGGAGTGAGAGGGACAGGGCTGTGTGTGTGTGTGTGTGTGTGTGTGTGTTTGTGAGAGTGGGGGACTGAGAGGGACAGGGCTGTTTGTGTGTGTGTGAGAGAGAGGGGGAGAGGGACAGGGCTGTCTGTGGGTGTATGTGGGGGGTGGGGAGAGGGACAGGGCTGTGTGTTTGTGTATGTGTATGTGAGAGAGACGGGGGGGAGAGGGACAGGGCTGTGTGTGTGTGTGAGGGGGGGATGGGAAAGGGCTGTTTGTGTGTGTGTTTGTGTGTGTGTGTGAGAGAGGTGCGGTGAGATGAACAGGGCTGTGTGTGTGTGTGTGAGAAAGTGGGAGGGGAGGAGAGGGACAGGGCTGTGTGTTTGTGTGTGTGAGAGAGGGGGGAGAGGGACAGGGCTCTGTGTGTGTGTGTGAGAGAGGGGGGAGAGGGACAGGGCTGTGTGTGTGTGTGTGTGTGTGTGTGTGTGAGAGAGAGGGGAAGAGGGACAGGGCTGTGTGTGTGTGTGTGTGTGTGTGTGTGAGAGAGAGGGGGAGAGGGACAGGGCTGTGTGTGTGTGTGTGTGTGTGTGAGAGAGAGGGGGAGAGGGAACGGGCTGTGTGTGTGTGTATGTGTGTGTGAGAGAGACGGGGGGGAGTGGGACAGGGCTGTGTGTGTGTGTGCAGGGGGGGACGTTATAGGGCTGTTTGTGTGTGTGTGTGAGAGAGAGGGGGAGAGTAACAGGGCTGTATGTGTGTGTATGTGTGTGTGAGAGAGACGGGGGGAGAGGGACAGGGCTGTGTGTGTGTGTGAGGTGGGGGAAGGGAACGGGCTGTGTGTGTGTGTGTCTGTGTGTGTGAGAGAGGTGGGGAGAGAGGAACAGGGCTGTGTGTGTGTGTGTGTGAGAAAGTGGGAGGGGAGGAGAGGGACAGGGCTGTGTGTGTGTGTGTGAGAGAGGGGGGAGACTGACAGGGCTGTGTGTGTGTTGGGCGGCCAGAGGGACAGGGCTGTGTGTGTGTGTGTGTATGTGTGTGTGTGTGAGAGAGGCGGGGGGGAGAGGGACAGGGCTGTGTGTGTGTGTGTGTGTGTGTGTGTGTGCGAGAGAAAGGGGGGGTGAGGAACAGGGCTGTGTGTGTGTGTGTGTGTGTGAGAGAGCGGGAGTGAGAGGGACAGGGCTGTGTGTGTGTGTGTGTGTGTGTGTGTTTGTGAGAGTGGGGGACTGAGAGGGACAGGGCTGTGTGTGTGTGTGTGTGTGTGTGTGTGAGAGAGAGGGGGAGAGGGACAGGCCTGTGTGTGTGTGTGTGTGTGTGTGTGTGTGAGAGAGAGGGGGAGAGGGACAGGGCTGTGTGTGTGTGTATGTGTGTGTGAGAGAGACGGGGGGAAGAGGGACAGGGCTGTGTGTGTGTGTGCAGGGGGGGACGTTATAGGGCTGTTTTTGTGTGTGTGTGAGAGAGAGGGGGAGAGTAACAGGGCTGTATGTGTGTGTATGTGTGTGTGAGAGAGACGGGGGGAGAGGGACAGGGCTGTGTGTGTTTGTGAGGTGGTGGTAGGGCACGGGCTGTGTGTGTGTGTGTCTGTGTGTGTGAGAGAGGTGGGGTGAGAGGAACAAGCTGTGTGTGTGTGTGTGTGCGAGAGAAAGGGGGGGTGAGGAACAGGGCTGTGTGTGTGTGTGTGTGTGTGTGTGAGAGAGCGGGAGTGAGAGGGACAGGGCTGTGTGTGTGTGTGTGTGTGTGTGTTTGTGAGAGTGGGGGACTGAGAGGGTCAGGGCTGTGTGTGTGTGTGTGAGAGAGAGGGGGAGAGGGACAGGGCTGTCTGTGGGTGTATGTGGGGGGTGGCGAGAGGGACAGGGCTGTGTGTGTATGTGTGTGTGTGTGTGTGTGTGAGAGAGAGGGGGAGAGGGACAGGGCTGTGTGTTTGTGTATGTGTATGTGAGAGAGACGGGGGGGAGAGGGACAGGGCTGTGTGTGTGTGTGAGGGGGGGATGGGAAAGGGCTGTTTGTGTGTGTGTTTGTGTGTGTGTGAGAGAGGTGGGGTGAGAGGAACAGGGCTGTGTGTGTGTGTGTGAGAAAGTGGGAGGGGAGGAGAGGGACAGGGCTGTGTGTTTGTGTGTGTGAGAGAGGGGGGAGAGGGACAGGGCTGTGTGTGTGTGTGTGAGAGAGGGGGGAGAGGGACAGGGCTGTGTGTGTGTGTGTGTGTGTGTGTGTGAGAGAGTGGGGGAGAGGGACAGGGCTGTGTGTGTGTGTGTGTGTGTGTGTGTTTTTGAGAGAGGGGGGGAGAGGGACAGGGCTGTGTGTGTGTGTGTGAGATAGAGGGGGAGAGGGCCAGGGCTGTGTGTATGTGTGTGTGTGTGTGTGTGTGAGAGAGAGGGGGAGAGGAACAGGGCTGTGTGTGTGTGTGTGTGTGTGTGTGAGAGGGGGGAGATGGACAGGGCTGTGTGTGTGTGTGTGAGAGACGGGAGGGAGAGGGACAGGGCTGTGTGTGTGTGTATGTGTGTGTGTTTGTGTGAGAGAGTGGTGAGAGGGACAGGGCTCTGTGTGTGTGTGTGTGTTGGGGGTGGGGAGAGGGACAGGGCTGTGTGTGTATGTGTGTGTGTGTGTGTGTGTGTGTGAGAGAGGGGGGTTGGGAGGGTCAGGGCTGTGTGTGTGTGTGTGTGTGTGTGAGAGGGGGAGTGAGAGGGACAGGGATGTGTGTGTGTATGTGAGAGAGAGGGGGAGAGGGACAGGGCTGTGTGTGCGTGTGTGTGTGAGAGAGAGGGGGAGATGGACATGGCTGTGTGTGTTTGTGTGTGTGTGTGTGAGAGAGACGGGGAGAGGGACAGGGCTGTGTGTCTGTGTGCGGGGGGTGAAGGGAAAGTGCTGAGTGTGTATGTGTGTCTGT
Source organism: Cetorhinus maximus (assembly GCF_964194155.1). Taxonomy (NCBI): domain Eukaryota; kingdom Metazoa; phylum Chordata; class Chondrichthyes; order Lamniformes; family Cetorhinidae; genus Cetorhinus; species Cetorhinus maximus. The sequence goes on from NW_027598708.1 coordinate 29,270, forward strand.
GTGTGTGAGAGAGGTGGTGTGAGAGGATCAGGGCTGTGTGTGTGTGTGTGAGAAAGTGGGAGGGGAGGAGAGGGACAGGGCTGTGTTGCGTGTGTGAGAGAGGGGGGAGACTGACAGGGCTGTATGTGTGTGTCGGGGGGGGTGAGGGACAGGGCTGTGTGTGTGTGTGTCTGTGAGAGAGCGGGAGTGAGAGGGAAAGGGCTGTGTGTGTGTGTGTGTGTGAGAAAGTGGGACGGGAGGAGAGGGACAGGGCTGTGTGTGTATGTATGTGTGTGTGTGTGTGAGAGAGGGGGAGTGAGAGGGACAGGGCTGTGTGTGTGTGTGTGTGTGTGTGTGAGAGAGGGGGGGTGGGAGAGACAGGGCTGTGTGTGTGTGTGTGTGTGTGTGTGTGTGTGATAGAGGGGAAGAGGGAGAGGGCTATGTGTGTGTGTGTGTTTGAGAGAGAGAGTGGGGGGGAGGGACAGGGCTGTGTGTGTGTGTGTGTGTGTGTGTGTGTGTGTGAGAGGGAAGGGGGGAGGGACAGGGCTGTGTGTGTGTGTGTGTGTGTGTGTGAGAGATAGGGGGTGAGAGGGACAGGGCTGTGTGTGTGTGTGTGTGTGTGTGTGTGAGAGAGAGGGGAGAGAGCGACAGGGCTGTGTGTGTGTGTATGTGTGTGTGTGAGGGCGGGGAGAGGGACAGGGCTGTGTGTGTGTGTGTGTGTGTGTGTGTGTGTGAGAGAGGGGGAGTGAGAGGGACAGGCTGTGTGTGTGTTTGTGTGTGTGTGTGTGAGAGAGGGGGCGAAAGGGACAGGGCTGTGTGTGTGTGTGTGTGAGAGAGGGGGAGTGAGAGGGACAGGGCTGTGTGTGTGTGTGTGTGTGTGTGAGAGAGGGGGCAAAAGGGACAGGGCTGTGTGTGTGTGTGTGTGAGAGAGGGGTGAGAGGGACAGGGCTGTGTGTGTGTGTGTGATGAGGGGGTAGAGGGACAGGGCTGTGTATGTGTGAGTTTGTGTGTGTGTGTGAGAGAGGGGAAGAGGGACAGGGCTATGTGTGTGTGTATGTGTGAGAGAGAGAGTGGGGGGAGAGAGACAGGGCTGTGTGTGTGTGTATGTGTGTGTGAGAGAGAAGGGGGGAGGGACAGGGCTGTGTGTGTGTGTGAGAGAGAGTGGGGGGTAGGGACAGGGCTGTGTGTGTGTATGTGTGTGTGTGAGAGAGAGGAGGGGGAGGGACAGGGCTGTGTGTGTGTGTGTGTGTGTGTGTGTGTGTGTGAGAGAGAGAGTGGGGGGAGAGGGACAGGGCTGTGTGTGTGTGTATGTGTGTGTGTGAGAGAGTGTGGGGGGTAGGGACAGGGCTGTGTGTGTGTGTGTGTGTGAGAGAGGGGGGGTGAGAGGAACAGGGCTGTGTCTGTGTGTATGTGTGTGTGTGTGAGAGAGGGGGGTGAGAGGAACAGGGCTGTGTGTGTGTGTGTGTGTGTGAGAGAGGGGGAGTGAGAGGGGCAGGGCTGTCTGTGTGTGTGTGTGTGTGTGAGAGAGGGGGAGTGAGAGGGACAGGGCTGTGTGTGTGTGTGTGTGTCTGTGTGTGTGAGGGCGGGGAGAGGGACAGGGCTGTGTGTGTGTATGTGTGTGTGTGATGAGGGGGGAGAGGGACAGGGCTTTGTGTGTGTGTGTGTGAGAGAGAGGGGGAGAGGGAGAGGGCTGTGTGTGTGTGTGTGTGAGAGAGAGAGGGGGAGAGGGACAGGGCTGTGTGTGTGTATGTGTGTGTGAGAGAGACGGGGGGGAGAGGGACAGGGCTGTGTGTGTGTGTGCAGGGGTGGGACGTTATAGGGCTGTTTGTGTGTGTGTGTGAGAGAGAGGGGGAGAGTAACAAGGCTGTATGTGTGTGTATGTGTGTGTGAGAGAGCCGGGGGGGAGAGGGACAGGGCTGTGTGTGTGTGTGAGGTGGGGGAAGGGAAAGGGCTGTGTGTGTGTGTGTGTCTGTGTGTGTGAGAGAGGTGGGGTGAGAGGAACAAGCTGTGTGTGTGTGTGTGTGAGAAAGTGGGAGGGGAGGAGAGGGACAGGAATGTGTGTTTGTGTGTGTGAGAGGGGGGAGACTGACAGGGCTGTGTGTGTGTGTTGGGGGGGCAGAGGGACAGGGCTGTGTGTGTGTGTGTGTGTGTGTGTGAGAGAGGCGGGGTGAGAGGGACAGGGCTGTGTGTGTGTGTGTGTGTGTGCGAGAGAAAGAGGGGGGTGAGAGGAACAGGGCTGTGTGTGTGTGTGTGTGTGAGAGAGGGGGAGTGAGATGGACAGGGCTGTGTGTGTGTGTGTGTGAGAGAGAGAGAGGGGGAGTGAGAGGGACAGAGCTGTGTGTGTGTGTGTGTGTGTGTGTGTGTGAGAGAGGGGGACTGAGAGGGACAGGGCTGTGTGTGTGTGTGTGAGAGAGAGGGGGAGAGGGACAGGGCTGTGTGTGGGTGTATGTGGGGGGTGGGGAGAGGGACAGGGCTGTGTGTGTGTGTGTATGAGAGAGAGGGGGAGAGGGACAGGTCTGTGTGTTTGTGTATGTGTGTGTGAGAGAGACGGGGGGGAGAGGGACAGGGCTGTGTGTGTGTGTATCTGTGTGTGAGAGAGACGGGAGGGAGAGGGACAGGGCTGTGTGTGTGTGTGCGGGAGGGGAAGGGAAAGGGCTGAGTGTGTGTGTGTGTCTGTGTGTGTGAGAGAGATGGGGTGAGAGGAACAGGGCTGTGTGTGTGTGTGTGAGATAGTGGGAGGGGAGGAGAGGGGCAGGGCTGTGTGTGTGTGTGTGAGAGAGGGAGGAGACTGACAGGGCTGTGTGTGTGTGTCGGGGGGGGAGAGGGACAGGGCTGTGTGTGTGTGTGTGTGAGAGAGAGGGGGAGAGGGACAGGGCTGTGTGTGTGTGTGTGAGAGAGACGGGGAGAGGGACAGGGCTGTGTGTGTGTGTGTGTTAGAGAGAGGGGGAGAGGGACAGGGCTGTGTGTGTGTGTGTCAGAGAGAGGGGGAGAGGGACAGGGCTGTATGTGTGTGTATGTGTGTGTGAGAGAGACGGGGGGGAGAGGGACACGGCTGTGTGTGTGTGTGAGGGGGGGAAGGGAAAGGGCTCTGAGTGTGTCTGTGTGTGTGAGAGAGGGGGGGTGAGAGGAACAGGGCTGTGTGTGTGTGTGTGAGAAATTGGGAGGGGAGGAGAGGGACAGGGCTGTGTGTGTGTGTGTGAGAGAGGGGGGAGAGGGACAGGGCTGTGTGTGTGTGTGGGGGGGGGGAGAGGGACAGGGCTGTGTGTATGTGTGTGTGTGTGTGTGTGTGTGTGCGTGTTGGAGAGGCGGGGTGAGAGGGACAGGGCTGTGTGTGTGTTTTTGTGTGTGTGTGTGAGAGAGGGGGGCAGAGGGACAGGGCTGTGTGTGTGTGTGTGTGTGTGTGTGTGTGAGAGAGGCGGGGTGAGAGGAACAGGGCTGTGTGTGTGTGTGTGTATGTGTGTGTGAGAGAGGCGGGCTGAGAGGGACAGGGCTGTGTGTGTGTGTGTGTGTGTGTGTGTGCGAGAGAGGCGGGGTGAGAGGGACAGGGCTGTGTGTGTGTGTGTGTGTGTGTGTGAGAGAGACGGGGGGGAGAGGGACAGGGCTGTGTGTGTGAGGGGGGGGAAGGGAAAGGGCTGTTTGTGTGTGTGTTTGTGTGTGTGTGTGAGAGAGGTGGGGTGAGATGAACAGGGCTGTGTGTGTGTGTGTGAGAAAGTGGGAGGGGAGGAGAGGGACAGGGCTGTGTGTTTGTGTGTGTGAGAGAGGGGGGAGAGGGACAGGGCTGTGTGTGTGTGTGTGAGAGATAGGGGGTGAGAGGGACAGGGCTGTGTGTGTGTGTGTGTGTGTGTGTGTATGTGTGTGAGAGAGGGGAGAGAGCGACAGGGCTGTGTGTGTGTGTATGTGTGTGTGAGGGCGGGGAGAGGGACAGGGCTGTGTGTGTGTGTGTGTGTGTGTGTGTGTGAGAGAGGGGGAGTGAGAGGGACAGGCTGTGTGTGTGTTTGTGTGTGTGTGTGAGAGAGAGGGGGAGTGAGAGGGACAGGCTGTGTGTGTGTTTGTGTGTGAGAGAGGGGGAGTGAGAGGGACATGGCTGTGTGTGTGTGTGTGTGTGTGTGTGTGTGAGAGAGGGGTGAGAGGGACAGGGCTGTGTGTGTGTGTGTGATGAGGGGGTAGAGGGACAGGGCTGTGTATGTGTGAGTTTGTGTGTGTGTGTGAGAGAGGGGAAGAGGGACAGGGCTATGTGTGTGTGTATGTGTGAGAGAGAGAGTGGGGGGAGAGAGACAGGGCTGTGTGTGTGTGTATGTGTGTGTGAGAGAGAAGGGGGGAGGGACAGGGCTGTGTGTGTGTGTGAGAGAGAGTGGGGGGTAGGGACAGGGCTGTGTGTGTGTATGTGTGTGTGTGAGAGAGAGGAGGGGGCGGGACAGGGCTGTGTGTGTGTGTGTGTGTGTGTGTGAGAGAGAGAGTGGGGGGAGAGGGACAGGGCTGTGTGTGTGTGTATGTGTGTGTGTGAGAGAGTGTGGGGGGGAGGGACAGGGCTGTGTGTGTGTGTGTGTGAGAGAGGGGGGGTGAGAGGAACAGGGCTGTGTGTGTGTGTATGTGTGTGTGTGTGAGAGAGGGGGGTGAGAGGAACAGGGCTGTGTGTGTGTGTGTGTGAGTGTGTGAGAGAGGGGGAGTGAGAGGGGCAGGGCTGTCTGTGTGTGTGTGTGTGTGTGTGTGAGAGAGGGGGAGTGAGAGGGACAGGGCTGAGTGTGTGTGTGTGTGTCTGTGTGTGTGAGGGCGGGGAGAGGGACAGGGCTGTGTGTGTGTGTGTGTGTGTGTGTGTGTGAGAGAGAGGGGGGGGAGGGACAGGGCTGTGTGTGTGTGTGTGTGTGTGTGTGTGAGAGAGAGAGAGTGGGGGGAGAGGGACAGGGCTGTGTGTGTGTGTATGCGTGTGTGTGAGAGAGTGTGGGGGGGAGGGACAGGGCTGTTTGTGTGTGTTTGTGTGTGTGTGTGTGTGTGTGTGAGAGAGGGGGGGTGAGAGGGACAGGGCTGTGTGTGTGTGTGTGTGTGAGAGAGGGGGGGGTGAGAGGAACAGGGCTGTGTGTGTGTGTATGTGTGTGTGTCTGAGAGAGGGGGGTGAGAGGAACAGGGCTGTGTGTGTGTGTGTGTGAGAGAGGGGGAGTGAGAGGGGCAGGGCTTTGTGTGTGTGTGTGTGTGAGAGAGGGGGAGTGAGTGGGACAGGGCTGTGTGTGTGTGTGTGTGTCTGTGTGTGTGACGGTGGGGAGAGGGACAGGGCTGTATGTGTGTGTATGTGTGTGTGTGATGAGGGGGGAGAGGGACAGGGCTGTGTGTGTGTGTGTGTGAGAGAGAGGGTGAGAGGGACAGGGCTGTGTGTGTGTGTGTGTGTGAGAGAGTGGGGGAGAGGGACAGGGCTGTGTGTGTGTGTGAGAGAGAGGGGGAGAGGGCAGGGCTGTGTGTGTGTGTGTGTGTGTGTGAGAGAGGGGGAGAGGGACAGGGCTGTGTATGTGTGTATGTGTGTGTGAGAGAGACGGGGGGGAGAGGGACAGGGCTGTGTGTGTGTGTGCAGGGGGGGGAAGTTATAGGGCTGTTTGTGTGTGTGTGTGAGAGAGAGGGGGAGAGTAACAGGGCTGTATGTGTGTGTATGTGTGTGTGAGAGAGACGGGGGGGAGAGGGACAGGGCTGTGTGTGTGTGTGTGAGGTGGGGGAAGGGAAAGGGCTGTGTGTGTGTGTGTCTGTGTGTGTGAGAGAGGTGGGGTGAGAGGAACAGGGCTGTGTGTGTGTGTGTGTGAGAGAGAGGGGGAGAGTAACCGGGCTTAATGTGTGTGAATGTGTGTGTGAGAGAGACGGGGGGGAGAGGGACAGGGCTGTGTGTGTGTGTGAGGTGGGGGAAGGGAAAGGGCTGTGTGTGTGTGTGTCTGTGTGTGTGTGCGAGAGAAAGGGGGGGTGAGAGGAACAGGGCTGTGTGTGTGTGTGTGAGAAAGTGGGAGGGGAGGAGAGGGACAGGGCTGTGTGTGTGTGTGTGAGAGAGGGGGGAGACTGACAGGGCTGTGTGTGTGTGTGTGTGTGAGAGTGGCGGGGTGAGAGGGACAGGGCTGTGTGTGTGTGTGTGTGTGTGTGTGTGCGAGAGAAAGGGGGGGTGAGAGGAACAGGGCTGTGTGTGTGTGTTTGTGTGAGAGAGCGGGAGTGAGAGGGACAGGGCTGTGTGTGTGTGTGTGAGAGAGAGGAGGAGTGAGAGGGACAGAGCTGTGTGTGTGTGTGAGAGAGGGGGACTGAGAGGGACAGGGCTGTGTGTGTGTGTGTGAGAGAGAGGGGGAAAGGGACAGGGCTGTGTGTGTGTGTGTGTGTGTGTGTGTAAGAGAGAGGGGGAGAGGGACAGGGCTGTGTGTGTGTATGTGTGTGTGAGAGAGACGGGGGGGAGAAGGACAGGGCTGTGTGTGTGTGTGAGGGGGGGGACGTGAAAGGGCTGTTTGTGTGTGTGTTTGTGTGTGTGTGTGAGAGAGGTGGGGTGAGAGGAACAGGGCTGTGTGTGTGTGTGTGTGAGAAAGTGGGAGGGGAGGAGAGGGACAGGGCTGTGTGTTTGTGTGTGTGAGAAAGGGGGGAGAGGGACAGGGCTGTGTGTGTGTGTGAGAGGGGGGAGAGGGACAGGGCTGTGTGTGTGTGTGTGAGAGAGGGGGGAGAGGGACAGGGCTGTGTGTGTGTGTGTGTGTGTGTGTGTGTGAGAGAAAGGGGGGCTGAGAGGGACAGGGCTGTGTGTGTGTGTTTGAGAAAGTGGGAGGGGAGGAGAGGGACAGGGCTGTGTGTTTGTGTGTGTGAGAGAGGGGGGAGAGGGACAGGGCTGTGTGTGTGTGTGTGTGTGTGTGTGTGTGAGACAAAGGGGGGCTGAGAGGGACAGGGCTGTGTGTGTGTGTTTGTGTGTGTGTGTGAGAGAGAGGGGGAGAGGGACAGGGCTGTGTGTGTGTGTGTGAGAGAGAGAGGGAGAGAGGGACAGGGCTGTGTGTGTGTGTGTGTGTGTGTGTGAGAGAGAGGGGGAGAGGGACAGGGCTGTGTGTGTGTGTGTGAGGTGGGGGAAGGGAACGGGCTGTGTGTGTGTGTGTCTGTGTGTGTGAGAGAGGTGGGGTGAGAGGAACAGGTCTGTGCGTGTGTGTGAGAGAGGGGAAGAGGGACAGGGCTATGTGTGTGTGTGTGTTTGAGAGAGAGAGTGGGGGAGAGGGACAGGGCTGTGTGTGTGTGTGTGTGTGTGTGTGTGTGTGTGTGAGAGAGAAGGGGGGAGGGACAGGGCAGTGTGTGTGTGTATGTGTGTGTGAGAGAGACGGGGGGGAGAGGGACACGGCTGTTTGTGTGTGTGAGGGGGGGAAGGGAATGGGCTCTGTGTGTCTGTGTGCGTGTGTGTGAGAGAGGTGGGGTGAGAGGGACAGGACTGTGTGTGTGTGTGGGGGGGGTGAGAGGGACAGGGCTGTGTGTGTGTGTGTGTGTGTGTGTGCATGTGAGAGAGGCGGGGTGAGAGGGACAGGGCTGTGTGTGTGTGTGTGTGTGTGTGTGTGTGTGTGAGAGGCGGGGTGTGAGGAACAGGGCTGTGTGTGTGTGTGAGAAAGTGGGACGGGAGGAGAGGGACAGGGCTGTGTGTGTGTGTGTGTGTGTGTGTGTGTGTGAGAGAGGGGGCGAAAGGGAAAGGGATGTGTGTGTGTGTGTGTGTGTGTGTGTGAGAGAGAGGGGTGAGAGGGACAGGGCTGTGTGTGTGTGTGTGATGAGGGGGTAGAGGGACAGGGCTGTGTATGTGTGTGTTTGTGTGTGTGTGTGAGAGAGGGGAAGAGGGACAGCGCTATGTGTGTGTGTGTGTGTGAGAGAGAGAGTGGGGGGAGAGAGACAGGGCTGTGTGTGTGGGTGTGTGTGTGTGGGTGTGTGTGTGTGTGTGTGAGAGAGAAGGGGGGAGGGACAGGGATGTGTGTGTGTGTGAGAGAGAGTGGGGGGGAGGGACATGGCTGTGTGTGTGTGTGTGTGTGTGAGAGAGAGGGGGGGGAGGGACAGGGCTGTGTGTGTGTGTGTGTGTGTGTGAGAGAGAGAGAGTGGGGGGAGAGGGACAGGGCTGTGTGTGTGTGTATGTGTGTGTGTGAGAAAGTGTGGGGGGGAGGGACAGGGCTGTTTGTGTGTGTGTGTGTGTGTGTGTGTGTGTGTGAGAGAGGGGGGGGTGAGAGGGACAGGGCTGTGTGTGTGTGTGTGTGTGTGTGTGTGAGAGAGGGGGGGTGAGAGGAACAGGGCTGTGTGTGTGTGTATGTGTGTGTGTGTGAGAGAGGGGGGTGAGAGGAACAGGGCTGTGTGTGTGTGTGTGTGAGAGAGGGGGAGTGAGAGGGGCAGGGCTTTGTGTGTGTGTGTGTGTGAGAGAGGGGGAGTGAGAGGGACAGGGCTGTGTGTGTGTGTGTGTGTGTGTCTGTGTGTGTGACGGTGGGGAGAGGGACAGGGCTGTGTGTGTGTGTATGTGTGTGTGTGATGAGGGGGGAGAGGGACAGGGCTGTGTGTGTGTGTGTGTGAGAGAGAGGGTGAGAGGGACAGGGCTGTGTGTGTGTGTGTGTGAGAGAGTGGGGGAGAGGGACAGGGCTGTGTGTGTGTGTGTGTGAGAGAGAGGGGGAGAGGGACAGGGCTGTGTGTGTGTGTGTGTGTGTGTGAGAGAGGGGGAGAGGGACAGGGCTGTGTGTGTGTGTGTGAGGTGGGGGAAGGGAAAGGGCTGTG
>NW_027598709.1:0-37957 GCF_964194155.1 Cetorhinus maximus
CCTATCCTCTCCCCACCCTCTCCTCACCCCCACCCCCTCCCCTCCCGCGCCTCACCCCCTCCCCTCCCTCCCCTCTCCCCACCCCTCCCCTCCCCTCTCCTCACCCCACCCCCTCCCCTCTCCTCACCCCCACCCCCTCCCCTCTCCTCACCCCACCCCCTCCCCTCTCCTCACCCCACCCCCTCCCCTCTCCTCACCCCACCCCCCCTCCCCTCTCCTCACCCCACCCCCTCCCCTCTCCTCACCCCACCCCCTCCCCTCTCCTCACCCCACCCCCTCCCCTCTCCCACCCCACCCCCTCCCCTCTCCTCACACCCACCCCCTCCCCTCTCCTCACCCCACCCCCCTCCCCTCCCTCTCCTCACCCCACCCCCTCCCCTCCCCTCTCCCCACCCCCTCCCCTCCCCTCTCCCCACCCCACCCCACCCCTCCCCTCTCCCCACCCCTCTCCCCACCCCTCTCCCAACCCCTCTCCCAACCCCCTCCCCCCACCCCTCTCCCAACCCCTCTCCCCCCAACCCCACCTCATCCCTCCTCCACCACTCCCCCCCCATCCCACAAATCCCCCATCCCAACCCCCCCCATCACAACCCTGGGCCTAGTGGCAGGCTCCAGTTCAGCCCCCAGCTCAGGCCACAGGTTGAGCTGGTGGTTCCCGTCCATTGGCCGATTGGGGTTGACGAGCGCGTGACCCCGAGCGAGGCCGGAACCGAGTGACCCGGGCGCCGGCCCTCGCTGCTGCCGGCCCAGAGACTCACTAACCCCGGGAAAGGCAGGACCCCACCCCCCCCTCCCCCCCACCCCCCACCCACCAGGCCAGAATCCCCCTCACCTCGGGGTACTTGAAGTGGAACTGAAGTCTGCCATAGTCGGATAAGAAGCAGAATCTTGTCAGGAACACCCAGTCCTGTGAGGGGGGGGAGAAAGAGAAAAGCGGTGGGGCGGGGGTTAGAGGTCAGAAAGAGGTCAGATTTCCCTCCAACACAACCCCACTCTCTGCAAACACATGCTCCCATCAGACACGGCCCTCCCCTGGGTCCCATTCCCAAGCTGTTTTCCATCTACCCACAACAACCCACGTCCTCTCTCCAAAAGGAAACTCCACCTCAGTCTCCATTCCCTGCGTTTATGGGATATGGGAACAGGAGGAGGCCATTCAGCCCCTCCAGCCTGTTACACAGGAACAGGAGGAGGCCCATTCAGCCCCTCCAGCCTGTTACACAGGAACAGGAGGAGGCCATTCAGCCCCTCGAACCTGTTACACAGGAACAGGAGGAGGCCATTCAGCCCTCTCGAGCCTGTTACACAGGAACAGGAGGAGGCCATTCAGCCCCTTGAGCCTGTTACACAGGAACAGGAGGAGGCCATTCAGCCCCTCCAGCCTGTTACACAGGAATAGGAGAAGACCATTCAGCCCCTCCAGCCTGTTACACAGGAACAGGAGAAGGCCATTCAGCCCCTCCAGCCTGTCACACAGGAACAGGAGGAGGCCATTCAGCCCCTCTAGCATGCTCTGTCATTCAGTAAGAACATGGCTAATCTGTCACCTAACTCCAGTGCCCAACGTCCCCAAATACCTTGGATTAACAAGAATCCTTAAATCTCAGATTTAAAATTCCAGCTGAATTAGCATCCAACTGCTTTGGGAAGACAGAAAGAGAGAGAGAGAGAGAGAGACAGAATGTTCCAAACTTTTACCATCCTGTGTGTGTGTAGAATTATTTCTTAATTTCATTCCTGCAATTTCTGGCTTTAATTATTGAACTACTCCCAGAGTCGGCAGCCAGAGGGGATAGTTTCTCTCTATCTGCCTCATCAGTTCCCTGAGATACTTGGCATTTTTTCTACCTATGAAATAGGAGCAGGAGAAGGCCATTCAGCCCATCGAGCCTGCTCTGCCCTTCAATAAGATCGGAGGCTGATCGGTTTGTGTTTCCAGTTCCACATTCCCACCTAACCCCCGGTCGCCTGTCGATCCCCTTGCCTAACAAGGATCTATCGACCTCCTGGTAAAAAATACTCAGTGACCACCCCCCCGTCTCCACTGCCTTCAGAGACAGAGAGTTCCAAAGTCCCACAACCCTCTGAGAGGGAAAAGAAAAAGAGTTTCTCCTCGTCTCTGCCTCTACTTTCTTTTTGTAAATGATTCTGCGCCCTTGCTGCCTCTGGCTGGAGGGTCAGAGTTCAGAGTTCGAACTCGGGAGTGTTTCTCTTTCCCTTTTCATCTCGGGTTCCGCACTGCCCCCAAAACCCCTCGTTGAAACCCCAATTCTCCGAAGATGAAAACCTTCCATGTTTTCTATTTTGCCCCCTACTTCCGGGTCAATAATATTTAATGTACCTTCCCCTGTTTCCTCAGGGACCCCATTGGAAGATGCAAATGCTCCTGGTCACCTCTGACCTCCCTTCCGAAATTGGGCATCTGAAAAATCCATTTCCCCACTTACCTCACCCTGCCAGTTTCAGGCCCAAACTATTTACTTGTAACTCAAACCCACCGATAACCTCGCATTGCAAATGCGCAAACCTAACACCTTTAATGTTTCCTCTCTTAGACTTCACAGCTAACCTGCCCCTTGTAACCTACCCCCTGTTTAATGAGCCCTGGACACACACACACACACACACACACACACACTTTTCTATACGGGAAATATAAGCACAGAAATATAAAGATATATCGGAATTGTCATCACACAACTCCGACAATCCAGGCTGACGCATCCAATACGGCACTGTGGGAGCGCCGCACTGTCGGAGGGTCAGTGTTGAGGGAGTGCTGCACTGTCAGAGGGTCAGTACTGAGGGAGTGCTGCACTGTCGGAGGGTCAGTACTGAGGGAGTGCTGCACTGTCGGAGGGTCAGTGCTGAGGGAGTGCCACACTGTCGGAGGGTCAGTGCTGAGGGAGCGCCGCACTGTCGGAGGGTCAGGACTGAGGGAGTGCTGCACTGTCGGAGGGTCAGTACTGAGGGAGAGCTGCACTGTCGGAGGGTCAGTACTGAGGGAGAGCTGCACTGTAGGAGGGTCAGTACTGAGGGAGCGCCGCACTGTCGGAGGGTCGGCACTGAGGGAGCGCCGCACTGTCGGAGGGTCAGTACTGAGGGAGTGCCGCACTGTCAGAGGGTCAGTACTGAGAGAGTGCCGCACTGTCGGAGGGTCAGTACTGAGGGAGTGCCGCACTGTCGGAGGGTCAGTACTGAGGGAGTGCCGCACTGTCGGAGGGTCGGTACTGAGGGAGTGCCGCACTGTCGGAGGGTCGGTACTGAGGGAGTGCCGCACTGTCGGAGGGTCGGCACCGTGGGAGCGCCACACCCCAGGGTCGGCACCGTGGGAGCGCCACACCCCAGGGTCGGCACCGTGGGAGCGCCACACCCCAGGGTCGGCACCGTGGGAGCGCCACACCCCAGGGTCGGCACCGTGGGAGCGCTGTGCTAGAGGGTTGGCATCAAGGGAGCACCAGGCCATCAGAGGGACAGCACTGTGGGAGTGCCGCACTGTCTGATGTGCTATCTTTTGGCTGAAGTGTTAAACCGAGGGCCCCCCTCTGCCCTCTAAATTGGGCAGATCCTATTGGGCTCTTCCTCAGCCTATAATTGCCCTCAGTGGAACAGATGAACCGATTATCACTTGGGAGTTTGGGGGATCTTACTGTGTATCAGTTGGCTGCTCTGTTTCCTACACCACAGTCGTGACTGCACCACAGAAGTGTTCACCGGCTGTACAGCGCATTGCGTCTCACAAAGACGCTATGCAAATGCAAGTCCTCCTTTAATTTTTTATGCGATTGAATCCGGTGATTGTACAACAGTGTCATTGTGGATCCTTCACTCCTCCTGGTCCTCGAGGGAGGATCCATTTCTGACAAACCCTCCCAGGGTCGGCTGATGACAGCCTTGGTCAACAGGAGAACCTGAGAAGGATTTAAAGTATTAAAGAGGCCTCAGAAAAGGCTAATGAGGGAGAACAGATGAGAGATCCAGTGACACTCAGCTCCTGAAAAGGATGAACACAGCCTCATAGGCCAGTGATCAGTGCAAACGCTTGAAACAACAACCTGCATTGACCTAGCACCTTTAGCCGAGTAAAACATCCCAAAGCCCTTCACTGGAGTGACTGTCAAACAGAATTTCACCCCAAGCTATTGGGTGGAGGCATTGGGATTGGCGAGCTACAGCTCATGGGGGGGTTGTAGGGGCTGGAGGAGGTTACAGAGATAGGGAGCGTTGTAGAGGCTGGAGGAGGTTACAGAGATAGGGAGGGTTGTAGGGGCTGGAGGAGGTTACAGAGATAGGGAGCGTTGTAGGGGCTGGAGGAGGTTACAGAGATAGGGAGGGTTGTAGGGGCTGGAGGAGGTTACAGAGATAGGGAGGGTTGTAGGCACTGGAGGAGGTTACAGAGATAGGGAGGGTTGTAGGGGCTGGAGGAGGTTACAGAGATAGGGAGGGTTGTAGGGGCTGGAGGAGGTTACAGGGATAGGGAGGGTTGTAGGGGCTGGAGGAGGTTACAGAGATGTGAAGGGTTGTAGGGGCTGGAGGAGGTTACAGAGATAGGGAGGGTTGTAGGGGCTGGAGGAGGTTATAGGGATAGGGAGGGTTGTAGGGGCTGGAGGAGGTTACAGAGATAGGGAGCGTTGTAGGGGCTGGAGGAGGTTACAGAGATAGGGAGGGTTGTAGGGGCTGGAGGAGGTTACAGAGATAGGGAGGGTTGTAGGCACTGGAGGAGGTTACAGAGATAGGGAGGGTTGTAGGGGCTGGAGGAGGTTACAGAGATAGGGAGGGTTGTAGGGGCTGGAGGAGGTTACAGGGATAGGGAGGGTTGTAGGGGCTGGAGGAGGTTACAGAGATGTGAAGGGTTGTAGGGGCTGGAGGAGGTTACAGAGATAGGGAGGGTTGTAGGGGCTGGAGGAGGTTATAGGGATAGGGAGGGTTGTAGGGGCTGGAGGAGGTTACAGAGATAGGGAGGGGTGTAGGGAGGATGTGGGCAGGGTGTAGGATTCCCACCCCAGGAGGCCAATCCTCTCTGCCTTGTGATATCTTTCCCTCCCCCTCAGCCATCACCTGATTCACTCTATTTCTGTAAAGGCACAAACAAATGCATGTGGTTGTTGAGATGCATGAGTTGGTCATCCTCCTCCACTCTGCAAGTTGTTTTTTATTCATTTATGGGATGTGGGCATCGCTGGCTGGGCCAGCATTTATTGCCCATCCCTAGTTGCCCCTTGAGAAGGTGGCGGTGAGCTGCCTTCTTGAACCGCTGCAGTCCATGTGGTGTAGGTACACCCACAGTGCTGTTAGGGAGGGAGTTCCAGGATTTTGTCCATGTGGTGTAGGTACATCCACAGCGCTGTTAGGGAGGGAGTTCCAGGATTTTGACCCAGTGACAGTGAAGGAACGGCCGATATATTTCCAAGTCAGGATGGGTGAGTGACTTGGTGGGGGGGAACATCCAGGTGGTGGTGTTCCCATGTGTCTGCTGCCCTTGTCCTTCTAGATGGTAGTGTTTGTGGGTTTGAAAGGTGCTGTCGAAGGAGCCTTGGTGAATTCCTGCAGTGCATCTTGTAGATGGTACACACACTGCTGCTACTGTGCGTCGGTGGTGGAGGGAGTGAATGTTTGTGGATGTGGTGCCAATCAAGCGAGCTGCTTTGTCCTGGATGGTGTCGAGCTTCTTGGGTGTTGTGGGAGCTGCACTCATCCAGGCAAGTGGGGAGTATTCCATCACACTCCTGACTTGTGCCTTGTCGATGGTGGACAGGCTTTGGGGAGTCAGGAGGTGAGTTACTCATCATAGGATTCCCAGGCTCTGATCTGCTCTTGTAGCCACAGTATGTATATGGCTGGTCCAGTTCAGTTTCTAGCCAATGGTAGCCCCTGGGATGTTGATAGTGGGGGACTCAGTGATGGTAATGCCATTGAACATCAAGCAGCAATGGTTGGATTCTCTCTTGTTGGAAATGATCATTGCCTGGCACTTGTGTGGCGCGAATGTTATTTGCCACTTGTCAGCCCAAACCTGGATATTGTCCAGGTCTTGCTGCATTTGGACATGGGCTGCTTCAGTATCTGAGGAGTTGCGAATGGTGCTGAACATTGCGCAATCATCAGCGAACATCCCCACTTCTGACCTTATGATGGAAGGAAGGTCATTGATGCAGCAGCTGAAGATGGTTGGGCCGAGGGCACTACCCTGAGGAACTCCTGCAGTGAAGTCCTGGCCATTAGAATCAGAGAATCTTACAGCACAGGAAGAGGCCATTCAGCCCAAAGCGTCTGTGCCAACCCTTTGATAGAGCTATCCCATTGGTCCCACTCTCCCTGTTCTCCCCTTCAAGTATTTATCCAGTACACTTATTGAAAGTTCCTATTGAACCTGCTTCCACCGCCCTTTCAGGCAGCGCCTTCCAGATCACACCAACCCGCTGTGTAGAAACATTCTCATTTCACCCTCTCAGTTCTTTTGGCAATTATTTTCAAGCTGCGTTCCCTAGATACTGACCCCCCCCTCTGGACCCCCAGTGGAAACTGTTTCCCCCCCCCCGGTTAGTTCTATAGCAATGGGGGTTTCAGACACGTCTACCAGTCAATGGGAACCAGGAGAGAGAGAATATTTAACCACAGGGAATCGGCCATCCCAATCATTCACTTCCCACTCAAGTCTCTCTGGGTGGGTCGGGCAGGAGCTACTGGAAGAACAAGTAGCCCTGGGCACAGGGGTGAAACCAGCGCTGAGTGTCGGCGCAATAGAGTCCTGGGATTGACTGGAGGGAAGCCCCGGGCAGACATTACATTGGCAGAGCAGGTGAGCAGCTGGCTCATTGAAGCAATGGTCAAGACAGAATCTTGGGACAGTGTAGAGGGAGCTTTACTCTGTATCTAACCCCATGCTGTACCTGTCCTGGGAGTGTTTGATGGGGACGGTGTAGAGGGAGCTTTACTCTGTATCTAACCCCATGCTGTACCTGTCCTGGGAGTGTTTGATGGGGACAGTGTAGAGGGAGCTTTATTCTGTATCTAACCCCGTGCTGTACCTGTCCTGGGAGTGTTTGATGGGGACGGTGTAGAGGGAGCTTTACTCTGTATCTAACCCCATGCTGTACCTGTCCTGGGAGTGTTTGATGGGGACAGTGTAGAGCGAGCTTTACTCTGTATCTAACCCCATGCTGTACCTGTCCTGGGAGTGTTTGATGGGGACAGTGTAGAGGGAGCTTTACTCTGTATCTAACCCTGTGCTGTACCTGTCCTGGGAGTGTTTGATGGGGACAGTGTAGAGGGAGCTTTACTCTGTATCTAACCCCGTGCTGTACCTGTCCTGGGAGTGTTTGAGGGGGACAGTGTAGAGGGGGCTTTACTCTGTATCTAACCCCGTGCTGTACCTGTCCTGGGAGTGTTTGATGGGGACAGTGTAGAGGGAGCTTTACTCTGTATCTAACCCCGTGCTGTACCTGTCCTGGGAGTGTTTGATGGGGACAGTGTAGAGGGAGCTTTACTCTGTATCTAACCCCGTGCTGTACCTGTCCTGGGAGTGTTTGATGGGGACAGTGTAGAGGGAGCTTTACTCTGTATCTAACCCCGTGCTGTACCTGTCCTGGGAGTGTTTGATGGGGACAGTGTAGAGGGAGCTTTACTCTGTATCTAACCCCGTGCTGTACCTGTCCTGGGAGTGTTTGATGGGGACGGTGTAGAGGGAGCTTTACTCTGTATCTAACCCCGTGCTGTACCTGTCCTGGGAGTGTTTGATGGGGACGCAATTCATTGCTCTCTGCTCTGACTGCAGAATGTTATTTATGCAATTTTCATTTTTTTCGTTTAGTCCTTCCCTTCCTGGTCACCATGGAGACTGGGCCTTGGTTATGGAACTCGGCCTTTAATTTCCAGGACTTGGTGAAACTTTGTCACAACAACACAAACACAAAGCGACTCCTGCAGTTACCATGACACAGGCTATAATTCTACTAGCTCGTTGCGATAGCAACCCTCTGTCTTTCCATCGCCTACTTTGTACAGCGCTGACAACACACCCCCTGGAACATGGTCATTGGAAAATTCCATTGTAGGAGCCTCGTACGGAGATTAGAATTGAGATTGAGATTGAGAGAGGGCAGGGGGAATCGAGGAAAAAGAGGAGCATAAAAGGAAGAAGGGAAGAAGAGAGAGAGAGACAGAGAGACGGGGGCCCCGAGGGGCAGAGGGGAAGGGACAGAGGGGCCTGGGAGGGGAGAGGACAGATTCGGACAAGGAGGGAAAGATAGAGGAGCTGAGGGAAAGGGTGGCAGAGAGAAGGAGGGGGAGAGAGGCGGAGAGAGAGAGAGACAGGGGAAGGGGGCGAAGAGGGAAGAGAACGGAGAGATAGAGAGGGAGGGAGAGGGATAGAGAGTGGGGGGAGAATGAGAGGGGGGGAGAGAAAGGGGGCGAGTGGCGAAGAGAATGAGAGAAGTAGAGGGAGGAAGAGGGAAATGTAGGGGAAGGGGAGAGGGAGTCGGGATAACGAGGGATAGGAGAGGATAGAGGAAAAGAAAGGGAAAGGGAAAAGGGGAGAGAATGGGAGATGAGGGCAAGCATTGGAACAGGAGGCCATTCAGTCCCTCTCGCCCATTCAGCCATTCAATTAAACCATGGATGAATTGTAGCCGACTGCTATTTCCTGCCTTGTTTACATAAAAATCTCTCTCTCTGCTCAAGAGAAGACAGGATGAGGAGAGGGGAAGTGAGAGGAGATGAAATGAGGAGGGAGGAGAGGAAGGGAGAGATGGAAGAGAGAGAGAGAAAGGAGAAGGTCGGGTGTGAGGGGGAGAACGGGAGGTTGAGGGGAGGAGGAATTAATATGGAAAAAGAGGAGGGACACGGGGAGAGCGACCGGAGGGACGGGGGGAGAGCGACCGGAGGGACGGGGGGAGAGCGACCGGAGGGACGGGGGGAGAGCGACCGGAGGGACGGGGGGAGAGCGACCGGAGGGACGGGGGGAGAGCGACCGGAGGGACGGGGGGAGAGCGACCGGAGGGACGGGGGGAGAGCGACCGGAGGGACGGGGGGAGAGCGACCGGAGGGACGGGGGGAGAGCGACCGGAGGGACGGGGGGAGAGCGACCGGAGGGACGGGGGGAGAGCGACCGGAGGGACGGGGGGAGAGCGACCGGAGGGACGGGGGGAGAGCGACCGGAGGGACGGGGGGAGAGCGACCGGAGGGACGGGGGGAGAGCGACCGGAGGGACGGGGGGAGAGCGACCGGAGGGACGGGGGGAGAGCGACCGGAGGGACGGGGGGAGAGCGACCGGAGGGACGGGGGGAGAGCGACCGGAGGGACGGGGGGAGAGCGACCGGAGGGACGGGGGGAGAGCGACCGGAGGGACGGGGGGAGAGCGACCGGAGGGACGGGGGGAGAGCGACCGGAGGGACGGGGGGAGAGCGACCGGAGGGACGGGGGGAGAGCGACCGGAGGGACGGGGGGAGAGCGACCGGAGGGACGGGGGGAGAGCGACCGGAGGGACGGGGGGAGAGCGACCGGAGGGACGGGGGGAGAGCGACCGGAGGGACGGGGGGAGAGCGACCGGAGGGACGGGGGGAGAGCGACCGGAGGGACGGGGGGAGAGCGACCGGAGGGACGGGGGGAGAGCGACCGGAGGGACGGGGGGAGAGCGACCGGAGGGACGGGGGGAGAGCGACCGGAGGGACGGGGGGAGAGCGACCGGAGGGACGGGGGGAGAGCGACCGGAGGGACGGGGGGAGAGCGACCGGAGGGACGGGGGGAGAGCGACCGGAGGGACGGGGGGAGAGCGACCGGAGGGACGGGGGGAGAGCGACCGGAGGGACGGGGGGAGAGCGACCGGAGGGACGGGGGGAGAGCGACCGGAGGGACGGGGGGAGAGCGACCGGAGGGACGGGGGGAGAGCGACCGGAGGGACGGGGGGAGAGCGACCGGAGGGACGGGGGGAGAGCGACCGGAGGGACGGGGGGAGAGCGACCGGAGGGACGGGGGGAGAGCGACCGGAGGGAAAGGGGGAGAGTGACTGGAGGGAAGGAGGAAAGGAAGAGGGAGCGAGGGCTGAGGGGGAAAAGCTCATAACAAGTGATACAGCATGACCCAGAGAGAGAGAGAGGGAGAGGGAGAGGGGGAGAGGGAGAGGGAGAGGGAGAGGGAGAGGGGGAGGGAGGGAGGGAGATAGCAACAGAAAGAGTGAAACAGGACGATGGAGAGTGAGAAAGATCGAGAATGACAGAGAAAGAAAAAGACAAGAATCGAGAGATACAGATAGAGAGCGAGAGAGACACAGAACAAGGACCACAATCTTTCAATCCTCTTACATAGGGGAGCAGCACCAGGGAACCAGAGAGTTGCGAATGTTACACTCTGTTCAAGAAAGCGGCGAGGGATAGGTGTAGCTCTCCTCAGTCTGACGTCAGTGTTGGGAAAACTACTAGAGTCCATCGTCAAAGACAAAACTAACTCTCATTTGGAGAAGCATGGGTTCATAAGGGCAAACCATGTCTGACTAACCTGTCTGAATGAGGGTCAATGGAGGTAGCGTGGTCGATGTGGTATATATGGACTTTGAAAAGGTCCAAGAGGCTACAAGATTGGAGCGACTGGCAATGCAAGTCCATAAATCCCTGAAGGTGGTGGGTCAAGTTGGTGAGGCAATTAAGGAAGTGGCAAGAGATGCTTGGTTTTGTAAATGGGGCCACTGACGGTGAAAAGAAACAAGTCCTGCTAAGCTTTTACAAACCCGTTTTTCCCCTCAGCTGGAGAAAACTGTCCAATTGTGGGGCATCATGCTATAGGAAGGGTATCAAGCCCTGGGGCAGGCAGAGAGATGTACCCGGATGATACCAGGGCCGAGGGACTTCAGCTATGTGGAGAAACTGGGAGAGTTACAATGGAGAAGGGCAATGGGAGACATAATAGAGGTGTTCAAAATTCACTTGACCAGAGCAAGTAAACTGGACTAAACTGGAGAGCTGGCACAGACACTGATGGGCCGAATGGCTTCCTTCTGTGCTCTAAGGTTCGACGAGAGGAGCGGAGGCTGAGAGGGTGAGGAAGAGAGAGACGCGGACAACAGGACAGAGAGAGGAGGGATAGTTAGGAAAACTTGGAGCTCGTGTTTTTCTTGCTGAGTTTAAAGTATTTGTAGTTGACCAGAAGCAATAACTAACTATCAGTTACAGGTCGTTCCCTCCCCACCCACCCCCCAGCCCACCCAGGTTCAGCCCGGGTTAGATACTGAGCAGGCATATTCTTCACCAAGTGTGTCTTTCAGTGCTTTGCCGCCGCAGTTTGTTACAGCGCTCACAGGGATCATCATCCACCTCTGTGCTGGGAGCAAACCAGAGGCGTTCTCGGACGGGGAAGCGATGGGGCTGCTCGTTGCCCACGTTTGGGGCAAGTGCGGTCCAATACCCACCAACGATGTTGGAGTGGGTCAGGAAAGGAGTGATCCTGCCTGAATGTACACGGACATCAGTGACAGACCCTGGAGGGAGCTTCACGCAACGTCACTGTGGCCCCTCGACTGATCAGAAGCAGTAGAGCCAGCAGCGTTTAAAGGGCCGCTGCATAAGAGCAGCTCCACTGGTCTGTGGGGACACGAGGAGCCACAGGTATCCCCCATCGGCAGCCTTGTCCCCCCACTGCCCCACTCAAAGATTCTGCTAAGACCCCCCACTACCTCCACAGGGAGCTGGTCAACAATCCCACTCGCTCTGCAGCTCAGTGACAAGGCTGTTGCATTTCCCACTCTCCCCCCAAAAACCGATCTTCATGCACAAACCACACAGAAAAACACCCCAATGTCAGCCCCCTACCACACCCCAACAGCACACACACTCAAACCTTCTAACACACACCCCAACAACACACACACTCAAACCTTCTAACACACACCCCAACAACACACACACTCAAACCTTCTACCTTCTACCACACCCCAACAGCACACACTCAAACCTTCTAACACACACCCCAACACACACACTCAAACCTTCTACCCTCTACCACACCCCAACAGCACACACACTCAAACCTTCTACCCTCTACCACACCCCAACAGCACACACACTCAAACCTTCTACCCTCTACCACACCTCAACACACACACTCAAACCTTCTAACACACACCCCAACAACACACACACTCAAACCTTCTAACACACACCCCAACAACACACACACTCAAACCTTCTACCCTCTACCACACCCCAACAGCACACACACTCAAACCTTCTAACACACACCCCAACAACACACACACTCAAACCTTCTACCCTCTACCACACCCCAACAGCACACACACTCAAACCTTCTACCCTCTACCACACCCCAACAGCACACACACTCAAACCTTCTACCCTCAACCACACCTCAACAACACACACACTCAAACCTTCTACCCTCTACCACACCCCAACACACACACACTCAAACCTTCTAACACACACCCCAACAACACACACACTCAAACCTTCTACCCTCTACCACACCCCAACAACACACACACTCAAACCTTCTACCCTCTACCACACCCCAACAACACACACTCAAACCTTCTAACACACACCCCAACAACACACACACTCAAACCTTCTACCCTCTACCACACCCCAACAGCACACACTCAAACCTTCTACCCTCTACCACACCCCAACAGCACACACACTCAAACCTTCTACCCTCTACCACACCTCAACAACACACACACTCAAACCTTCTACCCTCTACCACACCCCAACACACACACACTCAAACCTTCTAACACACACCCCAACAACACACACACTCAAACCTTCAGCCCCCTACCACACCACAACACACTCAAACCTTCTACCCTCTACCACACCTCAACAACACACACACTCAAACCTTCTACCCTCTACCACACCCCAACACACACACTCAAACCTTCTACCCTCTACCACACCCCAACAGCGCACACACTCAAACCTTCTACTCTCTACCACACCCCAACAGCGCACACACTCAAACCTTCTACCCTCTACCACACCCCAACAGCGCACACACTCAAACCTTCTACCCTCTACCACACCCCAACAATGCACACACTCAAACCTTCTACCCTCTAACACACCCCAACAACACACACTCAAACCTTCTACCCTCTACCACACCCCAACAACACACACTCAAACCTTCTACCCTCTACCACACCCCAACAGCGCACACACTCAAACCTTCTACCCTCTACCACACCCCAACACACACACACTCAAACCTTCTAACACACACCCCAACAACACACACACTCAAACCTTCTACCCTCTACCACACCCCAACACACACACACTCAAACCTTCTATCCTCTACCACACCCCAACACACACACACTCAAACCTTCTAACACACACCCCAACAACACACACTCAAACCTTCTACCCTCTACCACACCCCAACAGCGCACACACTCAAACCTTCTACCCTCTACCACACCCCAACACACACACACTCAAACCTTCTAACACACACCCCAACAACACACACACTCAAACCTTCTACCCTCTACCACACCCCAACAGCACACACACTCAAACCTTCTACCCTCTACCACACCCCAACAGCACACACACTCAAACCTTCTACCCTCAACCACACCTCAACAACACACACACTCAAACCTTCTACCCTCTACCACACCCCAACACACACACACTCAAACCTTCTAACACACACCCCAACAACACACACACTCAAACCTTCTACCCTCTACCACACCCCAACAACACACACACTCAAACCTTCTACCCTCTACCACACCCCAACAACACACACTCAAACCTTCTAACACACACCCCAACAACACACACACTCAAACCTTCTACCCTCTACCACACCCCAACAGCACACACTCAAACCTTCTACCCTCTACCACACCCCAACAGCACACACACTCAAACCTTCTACCCTCTACCACACCTCAACAACACACACACTCAAACCTTCTACCCTCTACCACACCCCAACACACACACACTCAAACCTTCTAACACACACCCCAACAACACACACACTCAAACCTTCAGCCCCCTACCACACCACAACACACTCAAACCTTCTACCCTCTACCACACCTCAACAACACACACACTCAAACCTTCTACCCTCTACCACACCCCAACACACACACTCAAACCTTCTACCCTCTACCACACCCCAACAGCGCACACACTCAAACCTTCTACTCTCTACCACACCCCAACAGCGCACACACTCAAACCTTCTACCCTCTACCACACCCCAACAGCGCACACACTCAAACCTTCTACCCTCTACCACACCCCAACAATGCACACACTCAAACCTTCTACCCTCTAACACACCCCAACAACACACACTCAAACCTTCTACCCTCTACCACACCCCAACAACACACACTCAAACCTTCTACCCTCTACCACACCCCAACAGCGCACACACTCAAACCTTCTACCCTCTACCACACCCCAACACACACACACTCAAACCTTCTAACACACACCCCAACAACACACACACTCAAACCTTCTACCCTCTACCACACCCCAACACACACACACTCAAACCTTCTATCCTCTACCACACCCCAACACACACACACTCAAACCTTCTAACACACACCCCAACAACACACACTCAAACCTTCTACCCTCTACCACACCCCAACAACACACACATTCAAACCTTCTACCCTCTAACACACCCCAACAACACACACTCAAACCTTCTACCCTCTACCACACCCCAACAGCACACACACTAAAACCTTCTACCACACCCCAACAGCACACACACTCAAACCTTCTACCCTCTACCACACCCCAACAGCACACACACTCAAACCTTCTACCCTCTACCACACCCCAACAGCACACACACTCAAACCTTCTACCCTCTACCACACCCCAACACACACACTCAAACCTTCTACCCTCTACCACACCCCAACAACACACACACTCAAACCTTCTACCCTCTACCACACCCCAACAGCACACACACTCAAACCTTCAGCCCCCTACCACACCACAACACACACTCAAACCTTCTACCCTCTACCACACCTCAACAACACACACACTCAAACCTTCTACCCTCTACCACACCCCAACACACACAATCAAACCTTCAGCCCCCTACCACACCACAACAACACACACTCAAACCTTCTACCCTCTACCACACCTCAACACACACACTCAAACCTTCCACCCTCTACCACACCCCAACACACACACTCAAACCTTCAGCCCCCTACCACACCACAACACAAACACTCAAACCTTCTACCCTCTACCACACCCCAACAGCACACACACTCAAACCTTCAGCCCCCTACCACACCACAACACACACACTCAAACCTTCTACCCTCTACCACACCTCAACAACACACACACTCAAACCTTCTACCCTCTACCACACCCCAACACACACACTCAAACCTTCTACCCTTTACCACACCCCAACAGCGCACACACTCAAACCTTCTACCCTCTACCACACCCCAACAGCGCACACACTCAAACCTTCTACCCTCTACCACACCCCAACACACACACACTCAAACCTTCTACCCTCTACCACACCCCAACACACACACACTCAAACCTTCTAACACACACCCCAACAACACACACTCAAACCTTCTACCCTCTACCACACCCCAACAACACACACACTCAAACCTTCTACCCTCTAACACACCCCAACAACACACACTCAAACCTTCTACCCTCTACCACACCCCAACAACACACACACTCAAACCTTCTACCCTCTAACACACCCCAACACACACTCAAACCTTCTACCCTCTACCACACCTCAACACACACACTCAAACCTTCTACCCTCTACCACACCCCAACACACACACTCAAACCTTCAGCCCCCTACCACACCACAACACACACACTCAAACCTTCTACCCTCTACCACACCCCAACAACACACACACTCAAACCTTCTACCCTCTACCACACCCCAACCACACACACTCAAACCTTCTACCCTCTACCACACCTCAACACACACTCAAACCTTCTACCCTCTACCACACCCCAACAGCACACACACTCAAACCTTCTACCCTCTACCACACCCCAACAGCACACACACTCAAACCTTCTACCCTCTACCACACCCCAACACACACACACTCAAACCTTCTAACACACACCCCAACAGCACACACACTCAAACCTTCTACCCTCTACCACACCCCAACACACACACACTCAAACCTTCTACCCTCTACCACACCCCAACACACACACACTCAAACCTTCTACCCTCTACCACACCCCAACAACACACACTCAAACCTTCTACCCTCTACCACACCCCAACACACACTCAAACCTTCTAACACACACACCTCTGCAACACACACACTCAAACCTTCTAACACACACACCTCTACAACACACACACTCAAACCTTCTACCCTCTACCACACCCCAACAGCGCACACACTCAAACCTTCTACCCTCTACCACACCCCAACACACACACTCAAACCTTCTACCACACCCCAACAACACACACACTCAAACCTTCTACCACACCCCAACAACACACACACTCAAACCTTCTACCACACCCCAACAACACACACACTCAAACCTTCTACCACACCCCAACAACACACACACTCAAACCTTCTACCATACCCCAACAACACACACACTCAAACCTTCTACCACAGCCCAACAACACACACACTCAAACCTTCTACCACACCCCAACAACACACACACTCAAACCTTCTACCACACCCCAACAACACACACACTCAAACCTTCTACCACACCCCAACAACACACACACTCAAACCTTCTACCTTCTACCACACCCCAACACACACACTCAAACCTTCTACCCTCTACTACACCCCAACAACATACACACTGAAACCTTCTACCCTCTACCACACCCCAACAGCACACACACTCAAACCTTCTACCCTCTACCACACCCCAACACACACACACTAAAACCTTCTACCCTCTACCACACCCCAACACACACACACTCAAACCTTCCAACACACACCCCAACAACACACACTCAATCCTTCTACCCTCTACCACACCCCAACACACACACACTCAAACCTTCTACCCTCTACCACACCCCAACACACACACACTCAAACCTTCTACCCTCTACCACACCCCAACAACACACACTCAAACCTTCTACCCTCTACCACACCCCAACAACACACACTCAAACCTTCTAACACACACACCTCTGCAACACACACACTCAAACCTTCTAACACACACACCTCTACAACACACACACTCAAACCTTCTACCCTCTACCACACCCCAACAGCACACACACTCAAACCTTCTACCACACCCCAACAACACACACACTCAAACCTTCTACCACACCCCAACAACACACACACTCAAACCTTCTACCTTCTACCACACCCCAACACACACACTCAAACCTTCTACCCTCTACTACACCCCAACAACATACACACTGAAACCTTCTACCCTCTACCACACCCCAACAGCACACACACTCAAACCTTCTACCCTCTACCACACCCCAACAACACACACACTAAAACCTTCCACTACACCCCAACAGCACACACACTCAAACCTTCTACCCTCTACAACACCCCAACAGCACACACACTCAAACCTTCTACCCTCTACCACACCCCAACAACACACACACTAAAACCTTCTACTACACCCCAACAGCGCACACACTCAAACCTTCTACCCTCTACCACACCCCAACAGCACACACACTCAAACCTTCTACCCTCTACCACACCCCAACACACACACTCAAACCTTCTACCCTCTACCACACTCAATCCTTCTACCACACCCCAACAACACACACTCAAACCTTCTACCCTCTACCACACCCCAACACACACACTCAAACCTTCTACCCTCTACCACACCCCAACACACACACTCAAACCTTCTACCACACCCCAACAACACACACACTCAAACCTTCTACCACACCCCAACAACACACACACTCAAACCTTCTACCACACCCCAACAGCACACACACTCAAACCTTCTACCCTCTACCACACCCCAACACACACACTCAAACCTTCTACCCTCTACCACACCCCAACAGCACACACACTCAAACCTTCTACCCTCTACCACACCCCAACACACACACTCAAACCTTCTACCCTCTACCACACTCAATCCTTCTACCACACCCCAACAACACACACTCAAACCTTCTACCCTCTACCACACCC
Organism: Cetorhinus maximus; assembly: GCF_964194155.1. Lineage (NCBI taxonomy): Eukaryota > Metazoa > Chordata > Chondrichthyes > Lamniformes > Cetorhinidae > Cetorhinus > Cetorhinus maximus. The sequence continues at coordinate 18,251 of NW_027598709.1, forward strand.
CAACACACACACTCAAACCTTCTACCCTCTACCACACCCCAACACACACACTCAAACCTTCTACCACACCCCAACAACACACACACTCAAACCTTCTACCACACCCCAACAACACACACACTCAAACCTTCTACCACAGCCCAACAACACACACACTCAAACCTTCTACCACAGCCCAACAACACACACACTCAAACCTTCTACCACAGCCCAACAACACACACACTCAAACCTTCTACCACACCCCAACAACACACACACTCAAACCTTCTACCACACCCCAACAACACACACACTCAAACCTTCTACCACACCCCAACAACACACACACTCAAACCTTCTACCTTCTACCACACCCCAACAGCACACACACTCAAACCTTCTACCCTCTACTACACCCCAACAACATACACACTCAAACCTTCTACCCTCTACTACACCCCAACAACACACACACTCAAACCTTCTACCCTCTACTACACTCCAACAACACACACACTCAAACCTTCTACCCTCTACTACACTCCAACAACACACACACTCAAACCTTCTACCCTCTACTACACTCCAACAACACACACACTCAAACATACACAGACACCTCGCATTCAATCCCTCTCCCCAACCCACACCTGACCTGGCACAGCACGGGGTTAGATACAGAGTAAATCTCCCTCTACACTGTCCCCATCAAACACTCCCAGGACAGGTACAGCACGGGGTTAGATACAGAGTAAAGATCCATCTACACTGTCCCCATCAAACACTCCCAGGACAGGTACAGCACGGGGTTAGATACAGAGTAAATCTCCCTCTACACTGTCCCCATCAAACACTCCCAGGACAGGTACAGCACGGGGTTAGATACAGAGTAAAGATCCATCTACACTGTCCCCATCAAACACTCCCAGGACAGGTACAGCACGGGGTTAGATACAGAGTAAATCTCCCTCTACACTGTCCCCATCAAACACTCCCAGGACAGGTACAGCACGGGGTTAGATACAGAGTAAAGCTCCCTCCACACTGTCCCCATCAAACACTCCCAGGACAGGTACAGCACGGGGTTAGATACAGAGTAAAGCTCCCTCTACACTGTCCCCATCAAACACTCCCAGGACAGGTACAGCACGGGGTTAGATACAGAGTAAAGCTCCCTCTACACTGTCCCCATCAAACACTCCCAGGACAGGTACAGCACGGGGTTAGATACAGAGTAAAGCTCCCTCTACACTGTCCCCATCAAACACTCCCAGGACAGGTACAGCACGGGGTTAGATACAGAGTAAAGCTCCCTCTGCGCTGTCCCCATCAAACACTCCCAGGACAGGTACAGCACGGGGTTAGATACAGAGTAAAGCTCCCTCTGCGCTGTCCCCATCAAACACTCCCAGGACAGGTACAGCACGGGGTTAGATACAGAGTAGCTCCCTCTACACTGTCCCCATCAAACACTCCCAGGACAGGTACAGCACGGGGTTAGATACAGAGTAAAGCTCCCTCTACACTGTCCCCATCAAACACTCCCAGGACAGGTACAGCACGGGGTTAGATACAGAGTAAAGCTCCCTCTACACTGTCCCCATCAAACACTCCCAGGACAGGTACAGCATGGGGTTAGATACAGAGTAAAGCTCCCTCTACACTGACCCCATCAAACACTCCCAGGACAGGTACAGCACGGGGTTAGATACAGAGTAAAGCTCCCTCTACACTGTCCCCATCAAACACTCCCAGGACAGGTACAGCACGGGGGTTAGATACATAGTAAAGTTCCCTCTACACTGTCCCCATCAAACACTCCCAGGACAGGTACAGCATGGGGTTAGATACAGAGTAAAGCTCCCTCTACACTGTCCCCATCAAACACTCCCAGGACAGGTACAGCACGGGGTTAGATACAGAGTAAAGCTCCCTCTACACTGTCCCCATCAAACACTCCCAGGACAGGTACAGCACGGGGTTAGATACAGAGTAAAGCTCCCGCAACACTGTCCCCATCAAACACTCCCAGGACAGGTACAGCACGGGGTTAGATACAGAGTAAAGCTCCCTCTACACCGTCCCCATCAAACACTCCCAGGACAGGTACAGCACGGGGTTAGATACAGAGTAAAGCTCCCTCTACACCGTCCCCATCAAACACTCACAGGACAGGTACAGCATGGGGTTAGATACAGAGTAAAGCTCCCTCTACACTGTCCCCATAAAACACTCCCAGGACAGGTACAGCACGGGGTTAGATACAGAGTAAAGCTCCCTCTACACTGTCCCCATCAAACACTCCCAGGACAGGTACAGCACGGGGTTAGATACAGAGTAAAGCTCCCGCAACACTGTCCCCATCAAACACTCCCAGGACAGGTACAGCACGGGGTTAGATACAGAGTAAAGCTCCCTCTACACCGTCCCCATCAAACACTCCCAGGACAGGTACAGCACGGGGTTAGATACAGAGTAAAGCTCCCTCTACACCGTCCCCATCAAACACTCACAGGGCAGGTACAGCACGGGGTTAGATACAGAGTAAAGCTCCCTCTACACTGTCCCCATCAAACACTCCCAGGACAGGTACAGCACGGGGTTAGATACAGAGTAAAGCTCCCTCTACACTGTCCCCATCAAACACTCCCAGGACAGGTACAGCACGGGGTTAGATACAGAGTAAAGCCCCCTCTACACTGTCCCCATCAAACACTCCCAGGACAGGTACAGCACAGGGTTAGATACAGAGTAAAGCTCACTCTACACTGTCCCCATCAAACACTCCCAGGACAGGTACAGCACGGGGTTAGATACAGAGTAAAGCTCACTCTGCACTGTCCCCATCAAACACTCCCAGGACAGGTACAGCACGGGGTTAGATACAGAGTAAAGCTCCCTCTACACTGTCCCCATCAAACACTCCCAGGGCAGGTAAAAGCAAAAATAAAACCAAAAAACTGCGGATGCTGGAAATCCAAAACAAAGACAAAAATAGCTGGAAAAACTCAGCAGCTCTGGCAGCATCCACCTGCCCTGGTAGCAGGTACCCTTAGGAGCCCCCTTACGTTCAAACACGGGGCTTGCTATGGACAAATCGCGAGCAGCGCAGAAGCCCAGTCACAACTCCCCGCTTGGGTTCAGACCTCGGAGGCCGTTCTCCCCACGTCAGCGTTTAAATTTAACCCATCAAAAAATTCCAATTAACGGGAAGAGAATCTGGAATTAAAAGCTGGAAGGGTGACTTGTGAGAACCCGCCTGGAAGGAAATGTGCCATATTGGCCTGGCTTGGCCTACATGACCCCATCTCCACGGCAACATGGTCAACCTGCTCTCAAGAGATGGGCCACAAACACTGGCCTTGCCCAGTGGTGTCCACATCCCAGGAAAGAATTAATAAAGAGCGGTCAACTCCTTCTGGTTTGATTTCTCTTGAAATAAACAGAGTGAAATGGTTATTGCTCGGCGATGGTTAACTGCAGGGTCACCCAGAAAGAGGCACTGGTCAACAGGATGCCTCGGCAACAGCGGGAGGACCGCTCTACAACAGGCCGCCATCCTTCAGGCGCTCCGTTCGGATTTTTGGCTAGTCGTGCTTCCATTAGGACGCTCGCCAGGATGCGAGACTTCGCCAGTCACTTCACCGAATCGCCCCGAATGGTTCAACAGTCTGATAAGGAGTCGGAACAGTTGGAGAAGGTGAACAGCTCACCGGGGAGCCTGACAAACAGGCTCCGAGCGTTCACAACCGGGACCGGGCGGAAATGACCAACCAGGCCACCGAAAGTCGGACTGAACGAGGACGGTCGCCTGAGGGGTTGAGGAGTGTGATTGTGAGGTACAGCGTAGGGCGAGGTAAGCGAGCATAGATTGAGGAGTGTGATTGTGAGGTACAGCAGAGGGTGAGGTAAGCGAGCATAGATTGAGGAGTGTGATTGTGAGGTACAGCGTAGGGCGAGGTAAGCGAGCATAGATTGAGGAGTGTGATTGTGAGGTACAGCAGAGGGTGAGGTAAGCGGGCATAGATTGAGGAGTGAGATTGTGAGGTACAGCGTAGGGTGAGGTAAGCGAGCATAGATTGAGGAGTGTGATTGTGAGGTACAGCGTAGGGTGAGGTAAGCGAGCATAGATTGAGGAGTGTGATTGTGAGGTACAGCAGAGGGTGAGGTAAGCGAGCATAGATTGAGGAGAATTACCTGGAAAAACTCAGCAGGTCTGGCAGCATCGGCGGAGAAGAAATCAGTTAACGTTTCGAGCCTTCATGGCCCTTCGGCAGAACTGAAGCATAGTTAGGAGAAAGGAGAAATATAAATTGGTTTAAGGTGGATGGGGTGGGGGGGGCGGGGGGGGGGTGTGGAGAGACACATTGAGGGTGTGGTGATTGTGGAGATGAGCATTTAATCAAAAGATGTCACAGACAAAAGGATCAAAGAGGTGTTGAAGGTGGTGATATTGTCTAAGAAAAGTGCTAATTAAGAATGGAAGACAGGATATTCAAAGTACAGCTCTAGTGGGGGTGGGGTGGAAAGACTAACAAGGTTTTAGTTTAGATTTAAAAATAATGGAAATAGGTGGGCAAAGAAGAATCTATATAAATTATTGAAAAAAAAAGGGGGGGGTGGGGGAAGAAACGGGGTGGGGATGGGGGGAGGGGGAGTTTAAGATCTAAAGTTGTTGAATTCAATATTCAGCCCAGAGGGCTGTAAAGTGCCTAGTCGGAAGATGAGGTGCTGTTCCTCCAGTTTGCGTTGGGCTTCACTGGAACAATGCAGCAAGCCAAGGACAGACATGTTGGCAAGAGAACAGGGTGGGGTGTTAAAATGGCAAGCGACAGGGAGGTTTGGGTCTTTCTTGCGGACAGACCGCAGGTGTTCCGCAAAACGGTCGCCCAGTTTGCGTTTGGTCTCTCCAATGTAGAGGAGACCGCATTGGGAGCAACGAATGCAGTAGACTAAGTTAGGGGAAATGCAAGTGAAATGCTGCTTCACTTGAAAGGAGTGTTTGGGCCCTTGGACGGTGAGGAGAGAGGAAGTGAAGGGGCAGGTGTTGCATCTTCTGCGTGGGCATGGGGAGGTGCCATAAGTGGGGGTTGAGGAGTAGGGAGTGATGGAGGAGTGGACCAGGGTGTCCCGGAGGGAACGATCCCTACGGAATGCCGTCAGGGGGGGTGAAGGGAAGATGTGTTTGGTGGTGGCATCATGCTGGAGTTGGCGGAAATGGCGGAGGATGATCCTTTGAATGCGGAGGCTGGTGGGGTGATAAGTGAGGACAAGGGGGACCCTATCATGTTTCTGGGAAGGAGGAGAAGGCGTGAGGGAGGATGCGCGGGATATGGGCCGGACACGGTTGAGGGCCCTGTCAACGACCGTGGATGGAAAACCTCGGTTAAGGAAGAAGGAGGACATGTCAGAGGAGCTGTTTTTGAAGGTAGCGTCATCAGAACAGATGCGACGGAGGCGAAGGAACTGAGAGAATGGGATGGAGTCTTTACAAGAAGCGGGGTGTGAGGAGCTGTAGTCGAGGTAGCTGTGGGAGTCGGTAGGCTTGTAATGGATATTGGTGGACAGTCTATCATCAGAAATTGAGACAGAGAGGTCAAGGAAGGGAAGAGAAGTGTCAGAGATGGACCATGTGAAGATGATGGAGGGGTGGAGATTGGAAGCAAAATTAATAAATTTTTCCAGGTCCCGACGAGAGCATGAAGCAGCACCGAAGTAATCATCGATGTACCGGAGAAAGAGTTGTGGGCGGGGGCCGGAGTAGGACTGGAACAAGGAATGTTCCACATACCCCATAAAGAGACAGGCATAGCTGGGGCCCATGCGGGTACCCATAGCCACACCTTTAATTTGGAGGAAGTCAGAGGAGTTAAAGGAGAAATTGTTCAGTGTGAGAACAAGTTCAGCCAGACGGAGGAGAGTAGTGGTGGATGGGGATTGTTGGGGCCTCTGTTCAAGGAAGAAGCTAAGGGCCCTCAGACCATCCCGGTGGGGGATGGAGGTGTAGAGGGATTGGACGTCCATGGTGAAGAGGAAGCGGTTGGGGCCAGGGAACTGGAAATTGTTGATGTGACGTAAGGTGTCAGAGGAATCATGGATGTAGGTGGGAAGGGACTGGACAAGGGGAGAGAGAAGGGAGTCAAGATAACGAGAAATGAGTTCCGTGGGGCAGGAACAGGCTGACACGATCGGTCTGCCGGGACAGTCCTGTTTGTGGATTTTGGGTAGGAGGTCAAAATCCACAAACAGAACTGTCCCGGCAGACCGATCGTGTCAGCCTGTTCCTGCCCCACGGAACTCATTTCTCGTTATCTTGACATTAATGACAATTTCTGGTTCAACTTAATTCATACAAAACCAAGCAAGCTTAAAAACCCACAATTGTGATTATAGATCGCAGTGGCTCCTCTCCCTGAATTCAGGCAGGGTCAGTCCTGATCCCGGAGGTCAGGCCGGAGGAGAGGGATGAGGGTGGGTGCGGGGGCTGGGGTCAGCCAAGGGGGCGTGGGCAGCAACCGAGGTCAGGGGAAGAGGGAGACAGGGGCGGGTGCCGAGTTGGGTAGGGGTGGGAGGGGAGGGGACGAGGACCAGTACTCGGGTCTTGGCGGGAGGGGGCGGGGAAGGGGGACAGCACCCAAGGGTGGGGAGGAGGGGCAGTGGGCAGCGGTGGGGCGAGAGCAGGAGGGACGAGAAATAGCGGGAGAGAGAGGACGGTGTGTGTGTGAGAGAGAGAGAGAGAGAGAGAACTGTGTGTGTGTGTGAGAGAGAGAGAGAGGACGGTGTGTGTGTGAGAGAGAGAGAGAGAGAACGGTGTGTGTGTGTGTGTGAGAGAGAGAGGACGGTGTGTGTGTGTGTGAGAGAGAGAGGACAGTGTGAGTGTGTGTGAGAGAGAGAGGACGGTGTGTGTGTGTGTGAGAGAGAGGACGGTGTGTGTGTGTGTGTGAGAGAGAGAGGACGGTGTGAGTGTGTGTGTGAGAGAGAGAGGACGGTGTGAGTGTGAGAGAGAGAGAGGACGGTGTGTGTGTGTGTGTGAGAGAGAGAGGACGGTGTGAGTGTGTGAGAGAGAGAGGACGGTGTGAGTGTGTGAGAGAGAGAGGACGGTGTGTGTGTGTGAGAGAGAGGACGGTGTGTGTGTGTGTGTGTGTGTGTGTGAGAGAGGACGGTGTGTGTGTGTGTGTGAGAGAGGACGGTGTGTGTGTGTGTGAGAGAGGACGGTGTGTGCGTGTGTGAGAGAGGACGGTGTGTGTGTGTGTGTGTGTGTGTGTGTGAGAGAGGACGGTGTGTGTGTGAGAGAGAGAGAGAGGACGGTGTGTGTGTGTGAGAGAGAGACAGGACGGTGTGTGTGTGTGAGAGATAGAGGACGGTGAGTGTGTGAGAGAGAGGACGGTGTGTGTGTGAGAGAGAGAGAGGACGGTGTGTGTGTGAGAGAGAGAGAGGACGGTGTGTGTGTGTGAGAGAGAGAGGACGGTGTGTGTGTGTGTGAGAGAGGACGGTGTGTGTGTGTGTGAGAGAGGACGGTGTGTGCGTGTGTGAGAGAGGACGGTGTGTGTGTGTGTGTGTGTGTGTGTGTGTGAGAGAGGACGGTGTGTGCGTGTGTGAGAGAGAGGACGGTGTGTGTGTGTGAGAGAGAGAGGACGGTGTGTGTGTGTGAGAGAGAGAGGACGGTGTGTGTGTGAGAGAGAGAGGACGGTGTGTGTGTGTGAGAGAGAGAGAGGACGGTGTGTGTGTGTGAGACAGAGAGGACAGTATGTGTGTGTATGAGAGAGGACGGTGTGTGTGTGAAAGAGAGAGGAAGGTGTGTGTGTGTGTGAGAGAGAGGAAGGTGTGTGTGTGTGTGAGAGAGAGCATGGTGTGTGTGTGTGTGTGTGTGTGTGTGTGTGTGTGAGAGAGAGGACGGTGTGTGTGTGTGTGTGTGTGTGAGAGAGAGGACGGTGTGTGTGTGTGTGTGTGTGTGAGAGAGAGGACGGTGTGTGTGTGTGTGTGTGTGTGTGTGTGTGTGTGAGAGAGAGAGGACGGTGTGTGTGTGTGTGAGAGAGAGAGGACGGTGAGTGTGTGAGAGAGAGAGAGGACGGTGTGTGTGTGAGAGAGAGAGAGGACGGTGTGTGTGTGAGAGAGAGAGAGGACGGTGTGTGTGTGAGAGAGAGAGAGGACGGTGTGTGTGTGAGAGAGAGAGGACGGTGTGTGTGTGTGTGAGAGAGAGAGGACGGTGTGTGTGTGTGTGAGAGAGAGGACGGTGTGTGTGTGTGTGTGAGAGAGAGAGGACGGTGTGTGTGTGTGTGAGAGAGAGAGGACGGTGTGTGTGTGTGAGAGAGAGAGGACGGTGTGTGTGTGAGAGAGAGAGGACGGTGGGTGTGTGAGAGAGAGAGAGAGAGGACAGTGTGTGTGTGAGAGAGAGAGAGAGAGAGAGAGAGAGAGAGGACGGTGTGTGTGTGTGTGAGAGAGAGAGGACGGTGTGTGTGTGTGATAGAGAGAGGACGGTGTGTGTGTGTGATAGAGAGAGGACGGTGTGTGTGTGTGATAGAGAGAGGACGGTGTGTGTGTGTGATAGAGAGAGGACGGTGTGTGTGTGTGAGAGAGAGAGGACGGTGTGTGTGTGTGATAGAGAGAGGACGGTGTGTGTGTGTGAGAGAGAGAGGACGGTGTGTGTGTTTGAGAGAGAGAGAGGACGGTGTGTGTGTGAGAGAGAGAGAAAGGACGGTGTGTGTGTGTGAGAGAGAGAGGGGACGGTGTGTGTGAGAGAGAGAGAGAGGACGGTGTGTGTGAGAGAGAGAGAGGACGGTGTGTGTGTGTGTGAGAGAGAGAGGACGGTGTGTGTGTGTGTGAGAGAGAGAGAGGACAGTGTGTGTGTGTGAGAGAAAGAGGACGGTGTGTGTGTGTGTGAGAGAGAGACAGGACGGTGAGTGTGTGTGTGAGAGAGAGAGGACGGTGTGTGTGTGTGTGTGAGAGAGAGAGAGGACGGTGAGTGTGTGAGAGAGAGAGAGGACGGTGTGTGTGTGAGAGAGAGAGAGGACGGTGTGTGTGTGTGTGAGAGAGAGGACGGTGAGTGTGTGAGAAAGAGGACGGTGTGTGTGTGAGAGAGAGAGAGGACGGTGTGTGTGTGTGAGAGAGAGAGAGGACGGTGTGTGTGTGTGAGAGAGAGAGGACGGTGTGTGTGTGTGTGAGAGAGAGAGGACGGTGTGTGTGTGAGAGAAAGAGAGAGGACGGTGTGTGTGTGTGTGAGAGAGAGAGAGGACGGTGTGTGTGTGTGAGAGAAAGTGGACGGTGTGTGTGTGTGTGAGAGAGAGAGAGGACGGTGTGTGTGTGTGTGAGAGAGAGAGAGGACGGTGTGTGTGTGTGTGTGAGAGAGAGGACGGTGAGTGTGTGAGAGAGAGGACGGTGTGTGTGTGAGAGAGAGAGTGTGTGAGAGAGAGAGAGGACGGTGTGTGTGTGAAAGAGAGAGAGGACGGTGTGTGTGTGTGAGAGAGAGGATGGTGTGTGTGTGTGAGAGAGAGGACGGTGTGTGTGTGTGTGTGAGAGAGGACGGTGTGTGTGTGTGTGAGAGAGAGAGGACGGTGTGTGTGTGTGTGAGAGAGAGAGGACGGTGTGTGTGTGTGAGAGAGAGAGAGGACGATGTGTGTGTGAGAGAGAGAGAGAGGACGGTGTGTGTGTGTGAGAGAGAGAGAGGACGGTGTGTGTGTGTGAGAGAGAGAGGACGGTGTGTGTGTGTGAGAGAGAGAGGACGGTGTGTGTGTGTGAGAGGGAGAGAGGACGGTGTGTGTGTGTGTGAGAGAGAGGAAGGTGTATGTGTGTGTGAGAGAGAGGCATGGTGTGTGTGTGAGAGAGAGAGAGAGAGGACGGTGTGTGTGTGTGTGAGAGAGAGGACGTGTGTGTGTGAGAGAGAGAGAGGACGGTGTGTGTGTGTGTGTGTGTGTGTGTGTGAGAGAGGACGGTGTGTGTGTGTGTGTGTGAGAGAGGACGGTGTGTGTGTGTGAGAGAGAGAGGACGGCGTGTGTGTGTGTGAGAGAGAGAGGACGGTGTGTGTGTGTGAGAGAGAGAGGACGGTGTGTGTGTGTGTGAGAGAGAGGACGGTGTGTGTGTGTGTGAGAGAGAGAGGACGGTGTGTGTGTGTGTGAGAGAGAGAGGACGGTGTGTGTGTGTGTGAGAGAGAGAGGACGGTGTGTGTGTGTGTGTGAGAGAGAGGACGGTGTGTGTGTGTGTGTGTGTGAGAGAGGACGGTGTGTGTGTGTGTGAGAGAGGACGGTGTGTGTGTGTGAGAGAGAGAGGACGGTGTGTGTGTGTGAGGGAGAGAGGACGGCGTGTGTGTGTGTGTGAGAGAGAGGACGGTGTGTGTGTGTGAGAGAGAGAGGACGGTGTGTGTGTGTGTGAGAGAGAGAGGACGGTGTGTGTGTGTGTGTGTGAGAGAGAGGACGGTGTGTGTGTGTGTGTGTGTGAGAGAGGACGGTGTGTGTGTGTGCGTGTGTGAGAGAGGACGGTGTGTGTGTGTGTGTGTGTGTGAGAGAGAGGACGGTGTGTGTGTGTGAGAGAGGACGGTGTGTGTGTGTGAGAGAGAGAGGACGGTGTGTGTGTGTGTGTGAGAGAGAGGACGGTGTGTGTGTGTGTGAGAGAGAGGACGGTGTGTGTGTGTGTGTGCGAGAGAGGACGGTGTGTGTGTGTGTGAGAGAGAGGACGGTGTGTGTGTGTGAGAGAGAGAGGACGGTGTGTGTGTGTGAGAGAGAGAGGACGGTGTGTGTGTGTGTGAGAGAGAGAGGACGGTGTGTGTGTGTGTGAGAGAGAGAGAGGACGGTGTGTGTGTGTGTGAGAGAGAGAGAGGACGGTGTGTGTGTGTGTGTGAGAGAGAAAGGACGGTGTGTGTGTGTGTGTGAGAGAGAGAGAGGACGGTGTGTGTGTGTGTGAGAGAGAGGACGGTGTGTGTGTGTGAGAGAGGACGGTGTGTGTGTGAGAGAGAGAGAGGACGGTGTGTGTGAGAGAGAGAGAGGACGGTGTGTGTGTGTGAGAGAGAGAGAGGACGGTGTGTGTGTGAGAGAGAGAGAGAGGACGGTGAGTGTGTGAGAGAGAGAGAGAACGGTGAGTGTGTGTGTGATAGAGAGGGGAAGGTGTGTGTGTGTGAGAGAGAGAGAGGACGGTGTGTGTGAGAGAGAGAAAGGACGGTGAGTGTGTGAGAGAGAGAGAGACGACGGTGTGTGTGTGTGAGAGAGAGAGAGGACGGTGTGTGTGTGTGAGAGAGAGAGGACGGTGAGTGTGTGAGAGAGAGAGAATGGTGAGTGTGTGTGTGAGAGAGAGAGAGGACGGTGTGTGTGTGCGAGAGAGAGGATGGTGAGTGTGTGAGAGAGAGAGGACGGTGTGTGTGTGTGTGAGAGAGAGAGGACGGTGAGTGTGTGAGAGAGAGAGAGAGGACGGTGAGTGTGTGAGAGAGAGAGAGAGGACGGTGAGTGTGTGAGAGAGAGAGAGAGGACGGTGTGTGTGTGTATGTGTGTGTGAGAGAGAGAACGGTGAGTGTGTGAGAGAGAGGACGGTGTGTGTGAGAGAGAGAGAGGACGGTGTGTGTGAGAGAGAGAGGACGGTGTGTGTGTGTGTGAGAGAGAGAGAAGACGGTGTGTGTGTGAGAGAAAGAGAGAGGACGGTGTGTGTGTGTGTGTGAGAGAGAGAGAGAGGACGGTGTGTGTGTGAGAGAGAGAGGACGGTGTGTGTGTGTGTGTGTGAGAGAGAGAGGACGGTGAGTGTGTGAGAGAGAGAGAGGACGGTGTGTGTGTGAGAGAGAGAGAGGACGGTGTGTGTGTGTGTGAGAGAGAGGACGGTGAGTGTGTGAGAGAGAGGACGGTGTGTGTGTGAGAGAGAGAGAGGACGGTGTGTGTGTGAGAGAGAGAGAGGACGGTGTGTGTGTGTGAGAGAGAGGACGGTGTGTGTGTGTGTGTGAGAGAGAGAGGACGGTGTGTGTGTGTGTGAGAGAGAGGACGGTGTGTGTGTGTGTGTGAGAGAGAGAGAGGACGGTGTGTGTGTGTGTGAGAGAGAGGAAGGTGTGTGTGTGTGTGTGAGAGAGAGCATGGTGTGTGTGTGACAGAGAGAGAGAGGACGGTGTGTGTGTGTGTGAGAGAGAGGACGGTGCGTGTGTGTGTGTGTGTGTGTGAGAGAGAGGACGGTGTGTGTGTGTGAGAGAGTGAGGACGGGTGTGTGTGTGTGTGTGTGTGTGTGTGTGTGAGAGAGAGGACGGTGTGTGTGTGTGTGTGTGTGTGTGTGAGAGAGAGGACGGTGTGTGTGTGTGTGTGAGAGAGAGGACGGTGTGTGTGTGAGAGAGAGAGAGGACGGTGTGTGTGTGAGAGAGAGAGAGGACGGTGTGTGTGTGAGAGAGAGAGGACGGTGTGTGTGTGTGTGAGAGAGAGAGGACGGTGTGTGTGTGTGTGTGAGAGAGAGGACGGTGTGTGTGTGTGTGAGAGAGAGAGGACGGTGTGTGTGTGTGTGAGAGAGAGAGGACGGTGTGTGTGTGAGAGAGAGAGAGAGAGAGAGAGGACGGTGTGTGTGTGTGTGTGAGAGAGAGAGGACGGTGTGTGTGTGTGATAGAGAGAGGACGGTGTGTGTGTGTGATAGAGAGAGGACGGTGTGTGTGTGTGATAGAGAGAGGACGGTGTGTGTGTGTGATAGAGAGAGGACGGTGTGTGTGTGTGAGAGAGAGAGGACGGTGTGTGCGTGTGATAGAGAGAGGACGGTGTGTGTGTGTGATAGAGAGAGGACGGTGTGTGTGTGTGAGAGAGAGAGGACGGTGTGTGTGTTTGAGAGAGAGAGAGGACGGTGTGTGTGTGAGAGAGAGAGAAAGGACGGTGTGTGTGTGTGAGAGAGAGAGGGGACGGTGTGTGTGAGAGAGAGAGGACGGTGTGTGTGAGAGAGAGAGAGGACGGTGTGTGTGTGTGTGAGAGAGAGGACAGTGTGTGTGTGTGAGAGAAAGAGGACAGTGTGTGTGTGTGAGAGAAAGAGGACGGTGTGTTGTGTGTGTGAGAGAGAGACAGGACGGTGAGTGTGTGTGTGAGAGAGAGAGGACGGTGTGTGTGTGTGTGTGTGAGAGAGAGAGGACGGTGAGTGTGTGAGAGAGAGAGAGGACGGTGTGTGTGTGAGAGAGAGAGAGGACGGTGTGTGTGTGTGTGAGAGAGAGGACGGTGAGTGTGTGAGAGAGAGGACGGTGTGTGTGTGAGAGAGAGAGAGAGGACGGTGTGTGTGTGTGAGAGAGAGAGAGGACGGTGTGTGTGTGTGTGAGAGAGAGAGGACGGTGTGTGTGTGTGTGAGAGAGAGAGGACGGTGTGTGTGTGTGTGAGAGAGAGAGGACGGTGTGTGTGTGTGAGAAGAGAGAGGACGGTGTGTGTGTGTGTGAGAGAGAGGACGGTGTGTGTGTGTGTGAGAGAGAGGACGGTGTGTGTGTGTGTGAGAGAGAGGACGGTGTGTGTGTGTGAGAGAGAGAGGACGGTGTGTGTGTGTGAGAGAGAGAGAGGACGGTGGGTGTGAGAGAGAGAGAGAGAGAGAGGACGGTGTGTGTGTGAGAGAGAGAGAGAGAGGACGGTGTGTGTGTGAGAGAGAGAGAGAGAGGACGGTGTGTGTGTGTGTGAGAGAGGACGGTGTGTGTGTGTGTGAGAGAGGACGGTGTGTGTGTGTGTGAGAGAGGACGGTGTGTGTGTGTGTGAGAGAGAGGACGGTGTGTGTGTGTGTGTGAGAGAGAGAGGACGGTGTGTGTGTGTGATAGAGAGAGGACGGTGTGTGTGTGTGATAGAGAGAGGACGGTGTGTGTGTGTGAGAGAGAGAGGACGGTGTGTGTGTTTGAGAGAGAGAGAGGACGGTGTGTGTGTGAGAGAGAGAGAAGGACGGTGTGTGTGTGTGAGAGAGAGAGGGGACGGTGTGTGTGAGAGAGAGAGAGAGGACGGTGTGTGTGAGAGAGAGAGAGGACGGTGTGTGTGTGTGTGAGAGAGAGAGGACGGTGTGTGTGTGTGTGAGAGAGAGAGGACGGTGTGTGTGTGTGTGAGAGAGAGACAGGACGGTGAGTGTGTGTGTGAGAGAGAGAGGACGGTGTGTGTGTGTGTGTGTGAGAGAGAGACAGGACGGTGAGTGTGTGTGTGAGAGAGAGAGGACGGTGTGTGTGTGTGTGTGAGAGAGAGAGGACGGTGAGTGTGTGAGAGAGAGAGAGGACGGTGTGTGTGTGAGAGAGAGAGAGGACGGTGTGTGTGTGAGAGAGAGAGAGGACGGTGTGTGTGTGTGTGTGAGAGAGAGGACGGTGTGTGTGTGAGAGAGAGGACGGTGTGTGTGAGAGAGAGAGGACGGTGTGTGTGTGAGAGAGAGAGAGGACGGTGTGTGTGTGTGGAGAGAGGACGGTGTGTGTGTGTGTGAGAGAGGACGGTGTGTGTGTGTGAGAGAGAGAGAGGACGGTGTGTGTGTGTGAGAGAGAGAGAGGACGGTGTGTGTGTGTGTGAGAGAGAGAGGACGGTGTGTGTGTGTGAGAGAGAGAGAGGACGATGTGTGTGTGAGAGAGAGAGAGAGGACGGTGTGTGTGTGTGAGAGAGAGAGAGGACGGTGTGTGTGTGTGAGAGAGAGAGGACGGTGTGTGTGTGTGTGAGAGAGAGAGGACGGTGTGTGTGTGTGAGAGGAGAGAGGACGGTGTGTGTGTGTGTGAGAGAGAGGAAGGTGTGTGTGTGTGTGAGAGAGAGCATGGTGTGTGTGTGTGTGAGAGAGAGAGGACGGTGTGTGTGTGTGTGAGAGAGAGGACGGTGCGTGTGTGTGTGTGTGTGTGTGTGTGTGTGAGAGAGAGAGAGGACGGTGTGTGTGTGTGTGTGTGAGAGAGAGAGGACGGTGTGTGTGTGTGTGTGTGTGAGAGAGAGGACGGTGTGTGTGTGTGTGTGTGAGAGAGGACGGTGTGTGTGTGTGAGAGAGAGAGGACGGCGTGTGTGTGTGTGAGAGAGAGGACGGTGTGTGTGTGTGTGAGAGAGGACGGTGTGTGTGTGTGTGAGAGAGAGAGGACTGTGTGTGTGTGTGAGAGAGAGGACGGTGTGTGTGTGTGTGTGTGTGAGAGAGGACGGTGTGTGTGTGTGTGTGTGTGAGAGAGGACGGTGTGTGTGTGTGAGAGAGAGAGGACGGTGTGTGTGTGTGAGAGAGAGAGGACGGCGTGTGTGTGTGTGAGAGAGAGAGGACGGTGTGTGTGTGTGAGAGAGAGAGGACGGGTGTGTGTGTGTGTGAGAGAGAGAGGACGGTGTGTGTGTGTGTGTGAGAGAGAGGACGGTGTGTGTGTGTGTGTGTGTGTGAGAGAGGACGGTGTGTGTGTGTGTGTGTGTGTGAGAGAGGACGGTGTGTGTGTGTGAGAGAGGACGGTGTGTGTGTGTGTGTGAGAGAGAGAGGACGGTGTGTGTGTGTGTGAGAGAGAGACGGTGTGTGTGTGTGTGAGAGAGAGGACGGTGTGTGTGTGTGTGAGAGAGAGGACGGTGTGTGTGTGTGTGAGAGAGAGGACGGTGTGTGTGTGTGAGAGAGAGAGGACGGTGTGTGTGTGTGAGAGAGAGAGGACGGTGTGTGTGTGTGTGAGAGAGAGAGGACGGTGTGTGTGTGTGTGTGTGAGAGAGAGAGGACGGTGTGTGTGTGTGTGAGAGAGAGAGAGGACGGTGTGTGTGTGTGTGAGAGAGAGAGAGGACGGTGTGTGTGTGTGTGAGAGAGAAAGGACGGTGTGTGTGTGTGTGAGAGAGAGAGAGGACGGTGTGTGTGTGTGTGAGAGAGAGGACGGGTGTGTGTGTGAGAGAGGACGGTGTGTGTGTGAGAGAGAGAGAGAGGACGGTGTGTGTGAGAGAGAGAGAGGACGGTGTGTGTGTGTGAGAGAGAGAGAGGACGGTGTGTGTGTGAGAGAGAGAGAGGACGGTGAGTGTGTGAGAGAGAGAGAGAACGGTGAGTGTGTGTGTGATAGAGAGAGGAAGGTGTGTGTGTGTGAGAGAGAGAGAGGACGGTGTGTGTGAGAGAGAGAAAGGACGGTGAGTGTGTGAGAGAGAGAGAGAGGACGGTGTGTGTGTGTGAGAGAGAGAGAGGACGGTGTGTGTGTGTGTGAGAGAGAGAGGACGGTGAGTGTGTGAGAGAGAGAGAATGGTGAGTGTGTGTGTGAGAGAGAGGACGGTGTGTGTGTGAGAGAGAGGACGGTGTGTGTGTGTGAGAGAGAGACAGAGGACGGTGTGTGTGTGTGAGAGAGAGAGAGAGGACGGTGTGTGTGTGCGAGAGAGAGGATGGTGAGTGTGTGAGAGAGAGAGGACGGTGTGTGTGTGTGAGAGAGAGAGGACGGTGAGTGTGTGAGAGAGAGAGAGAGGACGGTGTGTGTGTGAGAGAGAGAGAGAGGACGGTGAGTGTGTGAGAGAGAGAGAGAGGACGGTGAGTGTGTGAGAGAGAGAGAGAGGACGGTGTGTGTGTGTATGTGTGTGTGAGAGAGAGAACGGTGAGTGTGTGAGAGAGAGGACGGTTTGTGTGAGAGAGAGAGAGGACGGTGTGTGTGAGAGAGAGAGGACGGTGTGTGTGTGTGAGAGAGAGAGGACGGTGTGTGTGTGAGAGAGAGAGAGAGGACGGTGTGTGTGTGTGTGTGTGAGAGAGAGAGAGAGGACGGTGTGTGTGTGAGAGAGAGAGGACGGTGTGTGTGTGTGTGTGAGAGAGAGAGGACGGTGAGTGTGTGAGAGAGAGAGAGGACGGTGTGTGTGTGTGAGAGAGAGAGAGGACGGTGTGTGTGTGTGTGTGAGAGAGAGAGGACGGTGAGTGTGTGAGAGAGAGGACGGTGTGTGTGTGAGAGAGAGAGAGAGGACGGTGTGTGTGTGTGAGAGAGAGGACGGTGTGTGTGTGTGAGAGAGAGGACGGTGTGTGTGTGTGAGAGAGAGGACGGTGTGTGTGTGTGAGAGAGAGGACGGTGTGTGTGTGTGTGTGAGAGAGAGAGGACGGTGTGTGTGTGTGTGAGAGAGAGGACGGTGTGTGTGTGTGTGTGTGAGAGAGGACGGTGTGTGTGTGTGTGAGAGAGGAGGACGGTGTGTGTGTGTGTGAGAGAGAGAGGACGGTGTGTGTGTGTGTGAGAGAGAGAGGACGGTGTGTGTGTGTGTGAGAGAGAGAGGACGGTGTGTGTGTGTGAGAGAGAGAGACGGTGTGTGTGTGTGTGTGTGAGAGAGAGAGAGGATGGTGTGTGTGTGAGAGAGAGAGGACGGTGTGTGTGTGTGTGAGAGAGTGAGGACGGTGAGTGTGTGAGAGAGAGAGAGGACGGTGTGTGTGTGAGAGAGAGAGAGGACGGTGTGTGTGTGTGTGAGAGAGAGGACGGTGAGTGTGTGAGAGAGAGGACGGTGTGTGTGAGAGAGAGAGAGAGGACGGTGTGTGTGTGTGAAGAGAGAGAGGACGGTGTGTGTGTGTGTGTGAGAGAGAGGACGGTGTGTGTGTGTGTGAGAGAGAGAGGACGGTGTGTGTGTGTGTGAGAGAGAGGACGGTGTGTGTGTGTGTGAGAGAGAGGACGGTGTGTGTGTGTGTGTGAGAGAGAGAGAGAGGACGGTGTGTGTGTGAGAGAGAGAGAGAGGACGGTGTGTGTGTGTGAGAGAGAGAGAGGACGGTGTGAGGAGAGAGAGGACGGTGTGTGTGTGTGAGAGAGAGAGGACGGTGTGTGTGTGTGTGAGAGAGAGAGAGGACGGTGTGTGTGTGTGAGAGAGAGAGGACGGTGTGTGTGTGTGAGAGAGAGAGGACGGTGTGTGTGTGAGAGAGAGAGAGAGGACGGTGTGTGTGTGTGAGAGAGAGAGAGAGGACGGTGTGTGTGTGTGAGAGAGAGAGAGAGGACGGTGTGTGTGTGTGAGAGAGAGAGAGAGGACGGTGTGTGTGTGTGTGAGAGAGAGAGAGGACGGTGTGTGTGTGTGTGAGAGAGAGAGGACGGTGTGTGTGTGTGTGTGTGAGAGAGAGAGGACGGTGTGTGTGTGTGTGAGAGCGAGAGAGGACGGTGTGTGTGTGTGAGAGAGAGAGAGGACGGTGTGTGTGTGTGTGAGAGCGAGAGAGGACGGTGTGTGTGTGTGAGAGAGAGAGAGGACGGTGTGTGTGAGAGAGAGAGAGAGGACGGTGTGTGTGTGTGAGAGAGAGGACGGTGTGTGTGAGAGAGAGAACGGTGTGTGTGTGAGAGAGAGAGAGGACGGTGTGTGTGAGAGAGAGAGAGAGGACGGTGTGTGTGAGAGAGAGAACGGTGTGTGTGAGAGAGAGAATGGTGTGTGTGTGAGAGAGAACGGTGTGTGTGTGAGAGAGACGGTGTGTGTGTGAGAGAGAGAGAGGACGGTGAGTGTGTGAGAGAGAGAGGACGGTGAGTGTGTGTGAGAGAGAGAGGACGGTGAGTGTGTGTGTGTGAGAGAGAGGACGGTGTGTGTGTGTGGGTGAGAGAGAGGACGGTGTGTGTGTGTGGGAGAGAGAGAGAGGACGGTGTGTGTGTGTGTGAGAGAGAGGACGGTGTGTGTGTGTGTGAGAGAGAGAGGACGGTGTGTGTGTGTGTGAGAGAGAGAGGACGGTGTGTGTGTGTGTGAGAGAGAGGACGGTGTGTGTGTGTGAGAGAGGAGGACGGTGTGTGTGTGAGAGAGAGAGAGAGGAGGTGTGTGTGTGTGTGAGAGAGAGAGAGGACGGTGTGTGTGTGTGTGAGAGAGAGGACGGTGTGTGTGGGGTGTGTGTGAGAGAGAGGACGGTGTGTGTGTGTGAGAGAGAGAGGACGGTGTGTGTGTGTGAGAGAGAGGGACGGTGTGTGTGTGTGTGAGAGAGAGAGGACGGTGTGTGTGTGTGTGTGAGAGAGGAGGACGGTGTGTGTGTGTGAGAGAGAGAGGACGGTGTGTGTGTGTGAGAGAGAGAGGACGGTGGGTGTGTGAGAGAGAGAGAGAGGACGGTGTGTGTGTGAGAGAGAGAGAGAGGACGGTGTGTGTGTGAGAGAGAGAGAGAGAGGACGGTGTGTGTGTGTGTGAGAGAGAGAGGACGGTGGGGTGTGTGAGAGAGAGAGAGAGAGAGGATGTGTGTGTGTGTGAGAGAGAGAGGACGGTGTGTGTGTGTGAGAGAGAGAGGACGGTGTGTGTGTGTGGTGAGAGAGAGAGGACGGTGTGTGTGTGTGATAGAGAGAGGACGGTGTGTGTGTGTGATAGAGAGAGGACGGTGTGTGTGTGTGAGAGAGAGAGGACGGTGTGTGTGTGTGAGAGAGAGGACGGGTGTGGTGTGTGAGAGAGAGAGAGGACGGTGTGTGTGTGTGTGTGTGTGTGTGTGTGTGTGAGAGAGAGGACGGTGTGTGTGTGTGTGAGAGAGTGAGGACGGTGTGTGTGTGTGAGAGAGAGAGAGGACGGTGTGTGTGTGTGTGTGTGTGAGTGTGTGTGTGGAGAGAGAGAGGACGGTGTGTGTGTGTGAGAGAGAGGACGGTGTGTGTGTGTGAGAGAGGACGGTGTGTGTGTGAGAGAGAGAGAGAGGACGGTGTGTGTGTGTGTGTGAGAGAGAGAGGACGGTGTGTGTGTGTGAGTGTGAGAGAGAGAGAGAGAGAGGGTGCTGTGTGTGTCTCCTTGTGAGTGAGGGTGGGTATTGTCCATATTCAGTGCCTGTACAGCCATCACAGTGCTGAGTGCTGCGGAAGGATAGAGGAATGCTCGATGGTGGAAAGGCTGAGAGATAGTGAGTGATGTTACAATGGAGGGTTTGAGGAATACAGTGATAGAGAAATGACGAGACAGAGAAATGGAATAAAGGTGGAGGGGTAAGTGAGGA
>NW_027598710.1:0-37944 GCF_964194155.1 Cetorhinus maximus
CCTGTCCCACTCAGATACCAGCTCCTCCCTCACAAACACACAGCCTGTCCCACTCTCAGATATCAGCTCCTCCCTCACTAATACACAGCCTGTCCCACTCAGACACCAGCTCCTCCCTCACTAATAAACAGCCTGTCCCACTCAGACATCAGCTCCTCCTTCACAAACACACAGCCTGTTTCACTCTCAGGTACCAGCTTTTTCCTCACTAACACATAGCCTGTGCGACTATCAGACACCAGCTCCTCCCTCACCAACACAGACTCCCTCTCTAACACACAGCCTGTCCCACTCTCAGATACCAGCCACTCCCTCAATAGCACACAGACTGTCTCCCTCAAATACCAGCTACTCCCTCACTAACACACAGCTTCTCCCACCCTCAAATACCAGCTCCTCCCTCACTAACACACAGCCTGTCCCACTCTCAGACACCAGCTCCTCTCTCACTAACACACAGCCTATCCCACTCAGATATCAGCTCGACCCTCACTAACACACAGCATGTCCCACTCACAGATACAGCTCCGCCATTACTAATAAACAGGCTGTCCCTCTCTCAGATTCCAGCTCCTCCCTCACTAACACACAGCCTCTCCCACACTCAGATACCAGCTCCTCCCTCACTAACACTAAGCCTGTCCCACTCTCAGATACCAGCTCCTCCCTCACTAACACACAGCCTGTCCCTCTCTCAGATACCAGCTCCTCCATCACTAACACACAGCCTGTCCCACTACGATACCAGTTCCTCCCTCACAAAGCTACAGCCTGTTCCCACTCTCAGATACCAGCACCTCCCTCACGAACACACAGCCTCTCGCACCCTCAGATACCAGCTCCTCCCTCAATAACACACAGCCTGTCCCACTCTGACACCAGCTCCGCCCTCACTAACACACAGCCTGTCCCACTCTCAGACACCACCTCCTCCCTCACTAGCACACAGCCTGTTCCACTCTCAGACACCAGCTCCTCCCTCACCAACACACAGCCTGTCTCACTCTGATACCAGCTCCTCCCTTACTAACACACAGCCTGTTCCGCTCTCAGATACCAGCTCCTCCCTCACTAACACTCCAGCCCGTCCCACACTCAGATAGCAGCTCCACCCACAGTTACACACAGCCTGCCCCAATTTCAGATACCAGCTCCGCCCTCACTAACACAGCCTGTCCCACTCTCAGACATCAGTTCCTCCCTCACTAGCACAAAGCCTGTCGCACTCTCAGATACCAGATCCTCCCTCACAAACACACAGCCAGTCACTCTCAGACAACAGCTCCTCCCTCACTAACACACAGCCTGTCCCAATAAGACAACAGCTCCTCCCTCACTAGTATACAGCTTGTCCCACTCAGATACCGGCTCCTCCCTCAATAACACACAGACTCCCTCACTAACACACAGCCTGTCCCACTCTCAGATACCTGCACCTCCCTCACTAACACGCAGCCTGTCCCACTCTCAGACACCAGCTCCTCCCTCACGAAGACAAAGCCTGTCCCACTCAGGTACCAGCTCCTACCTCAATAACACACAGCCAGTCCCACTCTCAGATACCAGCTCCTCCCTCACTAACACACAGCCTCTCCCACCCACAGATACCAGCTCCACGCTCACTAACACACTGCCTGTCCCACTCTCAGATACCAGCTCCTCCCTCACTAACACACACCCTGTCCCACTGTCAGATACCAGCTCCTCCCTCACTAACACAAAGCCTGTCCCACTCTCAGATACCAGCTCCTCCGTCACTAACACACAGCCTGTCCCACTCTCAGATACCAGCTCCTACCTCACTAACACACAGCCTGGACCACTCTCAGATACCAGCTCCTCCCTCACTAACACAAAGCCTGTCCCACTCTCAGATACCAGCTCCTCCCTCACTAACAAACAGCCTGTCCCACTCTCAGATATCAGCTCCTCCCTCACTAACACAAAGCCTGTCCCACTCTCAGATACCAGCTCATCCCTCACTTACACACAGTCTGTCCCACCCTCAGATACCAGCTCCATGCTCAATACACACAAGACTGTTCCACTGTCAAACACCAGCTCCTCTCTCGCTAACACATAGCCTGTCCCATTCTCAGATACCAGCTCCTCCCTCACTAACACTCAGCCTGTCTCACTCAGATACCAGCTCCTTCCTCACTAACACACAGCCTGTTCCACTCTCAGATACCAGCTCCTCCCTCACTAACACACCAGCCTGTCCCACACTCAGATAGCAGCTCCGCCCTCACTAACACACAGCCTGCCCCAATTTCAGATACCAGCTCCTCACTCACTAACACACAGCCTGTCCCACTCTCAGATACCAGCTCCTCCGTCACTAACACACAGCCTGTCCGACTCTGACACCAGCTCCGCCCTCACTAACACACAGCCTGTCCCACTCTCAGATACCAGCTCCTCACTCACAAACACACAGCCAGTCACTCTCAGACACCAGCTCCTCCCTGACTAACACACAGCCTGTTCCACTCTCAGGTACCAGCTCCTTCCTCACCAACACATATCCGGTGCAACTCTCAGTCACCAGCTCCTCCCTCAGAAACACAGACTCCCTCACTAACACACAGCCTGTCCCACTTTCAGATACCTGCACCTCCCTCACTAACACGCAGCCTGTCCCATTCTCAGACACCAGCTCCTCCCTCACTAACACAGCTGTCCCACACTCAGATATAAGCTCCTCCATTACTAACACACAGCCTGTCCCACTCAGACACCAGCTCCTCCCTCACAAACACAGCCTGTCCCACTCTCAGACACCTGCTCCTCCCTCACTAAGACACAGCCTGTCCCACTCTTAGATACGAGCTCCTCCCACACTAACACACAACCTTCCCCAATCTCAGATACCTTCTCCTCCCTCACTTATACACAGCCTGTCCCACTCTCAGGCACCAGCTCCTCCCTCTCTAACACACCAGCCTGTCCCACTCTCAGATACCTGCACCTCCCTCACTAACACGCAGCCTGTCCCACTCTCAGACACCAGCTCCTCCCTCACTAACACACATCTGTCCAACTCTCAGATACCAGCTCCTCCCTCACTAACACACAGCCTGTCCCACACTCAGATACCAGCCTTTCCCTAACAAACACACAGCATGTCCCACTCTCAGATATCAGCTCCTCCCTCACTAACACACAGCCCGTCCCACTCAGTTACCAGTTCCTCCCTCACTAACACACAGCCTGTCCCACTCTCTGATACTCGCTCCTCCATCACTAACACACAGCCTGTCCCACTATGATACCAGCTCCTCCCTCACTAAGCCACAGACTGTACCACTCTCAGATACCAGCACCTCCCTCACGAACACACAGACTCTCGCACCCTCAGATACCAGCTCCTCCCTCACTAACACACAGCCTGTCACACTTTCAGACACCAGCTCCTCCCTCACTAACACGCAGCCTGTCCCACTCTCAGACACCAGCTCCTCTCTCTTAACACACAACTGTCCCACTCTCAGATATCTGCTCCTCCCTCACTAAAACAGATCCAGCCCCATTCTCAGATACCTGCTCCTCCCTCACTAATACACAGCCTGTCCCACTCTCAGACACGAGCTGCTCCCTCACGAACACACAGCCTGTCCCACTCTCAATTCCTGCACCTCCCTCACTAACAAGCAGCCTGTCCAACACTCAGACACCAGCTCCTCCCTCAATAACACAGCTGTCCCACTCTCAGATACCAGCTCCTCCCTCACTAACACGCAGCCTGTCCCAGTCTCAGATACCTGCTCCTCCTTCACTTATAAACAGCCTGTCCCACTCTCAGACACCAACTCCTCCCTCATGAAAACACAGCCTGTCCCACTCCCCGATACCTGCACATCCCTCACTAACCCGCAGCCTGTCCCACACTCAGACACCAGATCCTCCCTCACTAACAAAGCTGTCCCACTCTCAGATACCAGCTCCTCCCTCACTAACACGCAGCCTGCCCCAGTCTCTGCCACCAGCTCCTCCCTCATAAACACAGCCTGTCCCACTCTGACACCAGCTCCTCCCTCACTAACACACATCTGTCCCACTCTCAGATACCAGCTCTTCCCTCACTAACACACAACCTGACCCATTCTCAGATACCTGCTCCTCCCTCACTTATACACAGCCTGTTCCACTCTCAGACACCAGCTCCACCCTCACTTACACACCAGCCTGTCCCACTCTCAGACTCCAGCTCCTCCCTCACTAACACACATCCTGTTCCACCATCAGATACCAGCTCCTCCCTCACTAACACACAGCCTGACGAACTCTCAGTTACCAGCTCCTCCCTCACTAACACACAGCCTGAACCACTCAGACACCAGCTCCTCCTCACTAACACACAGCCTGTCCCACTCAGACACCAGCTCCTCCCTCACTAACACACAGCCTGTCCCACTCAGACACCAGCTCCTCCCTCACTCACACACAGACTCCCCCACTAACACAGAGCCAGTCCCACTCTCAGATACCAGCTCCTCCCTCACTAACACACAGCATGTCCCACTCTCAGATATCAGCTCCTCCCCAACAAACACACAGCCTTCCCAATCTCAGATACCAGCTCCTGTCTCACTAGCAAACAGTCCGTCCCCCTCTCAGATACCAGCACCTCCATCACTAACACACAGCCTGTCACACTCAGATACCAGCCACTCTCTCACTAACTCACAGCCTGTCCCACTCTCAGATACCAGCTCCTCCCTCACTATTTCACAGCCTTTCCCACGCTCTGATAACAGCTCCACCCCCACTAACACACTGCCTGTCTCACTCAGATAACAGCTCCTCCCTCACTAACACAGAACCTCTCACACCTTCAGATACCAGCTCTTCCCTCATTAACACACAGCCTGTCCCACTCTCAGATATCAGCTATACCTCACTAACAGTCTGTCCCAATCTCAGATGCCAGCTCCTCCCTCATTACACGCAGCCTGTCCCATTCTCAGATACCAGTTCCTCCCTCACTAACACACAGCCTGTCCAACTATCAGATATTAGCTCCTTCCCACAAACACACAGCCTGTCCCACTCTCAGATACCAGCTGCTCCCTCACTAACACACAGCCTATCCCACTCTCAGATACCAGCTCCTCCCTCACTAACACACAGCCTGTCCAACTCTCTGATACCAGCTCCTCTCTCACTAACACACAGCCTGTCCAACTATCAGATATTAGCTCCTCCACCACAAACAAACAGCCTGTCCCACTCTCAGATACCAGCTCCTCCCTCACTAACAAACAGCCTGTCCCACTCTCAGATACCAGCTCCTCCCTCACTAACACACAGCCTGTCCCACTCTCAGATACCAGTTCCTCCCTCACTAACACACAGCCTGTCCAACTATCAGATATTAGCTCCTTCCCACAAACACACAGCCTGTCCCACTCTCAGATACCAGCTCCTCCCTCACTAACACACAGCCTATCCCACTCTCAGATACCAGCTCCTCCCTCACTAACAAACAGTCTATCGCACTCTCAGTTACCAGCTGCTCCCTCACTAACAAACAGCTTGTCCCACTCATATACCAGCTCCTCCCTCACTAACAAACAGTCTGTCCCACTCTCAGATACCAGCTGCTCCCTCACTAACAATCAGCCCGTTCCACTCTCAGATACCAGCTCCTCCCTCACTTTCACAAAACCTGTCCCACTCTCAGACACCAGCCAATCCCTCACTAATCCAGTCTGTCCCACTCGCAGATTCCAGCTCCTTTATCACTAACACACAGCCTTTCCAACTCTTATATACCAGCTCCTCCCTCAGAAACAAACAGCCTCTCCCACCCTCAGATACCAACTCCTCCCTCACTAACACACAGCCTGTCCCACTATAAGATTCGAGCTCCTCCCTCGCTAACACGCAGCCTGGCCCACTCTCAGACACCAGCTCCTCCCTCACTAACACAGCTTGTACCACTCTCAGATACCAGCTCCACCCTCACTAACACACAGACTGTCACACTGTCAGAGACCAGCCACTCCCTCACTAATCCACAGCCTGTCCCACTCTCAGATACCAGCTCCTCCCTCACTAACAAACTGCCTGTCCCAATCTCAGATACCAGCTCCTCCCTCACTAACAAACAGCCTGTCCCAAACTCAGATACCAGCTCCCACCTTACTAACACACAACCTGTCCCATTCTCAGATACAAGCTACTCGCTCACTAACAAACAGCCTAACACTCTGTCAGATACCAGCTCCTCCCTAACAAACAAACAGACCGTCCCACTCTCAGATACCAGCTCCTACCTCACTAACACACAGCCTCTTGCACCCTCAGATACCAGCTCCTCCCTCACTAATGCACAGCCTTTCCCACAGTCAGAAACAGCTCCTCCCTCACTTACACACAGCCTGTACCACTCTCAGATACCAGCTACTCAGTCAATAACACACAGCCTGTACCACTCTCAGACGCCAGCTCCTCCCTAACTAACACACAGCATGTCCAACTCTGAGATACTAGCTCCTCCCTCACTAACACAGCCCGTCCCACTCAGACACCAGCCACTCATTCACTAACCAGTCTGTCCCACTCTCAGATTCCAGCTCCTTTATCACTGACACACAGCCTGTCCCAGTGAGACACAAACCTCTTTCTCACTAACACACAGCCTGCACCACTCAGACACCAGCTCCTCCCTCACTAACACACAGCCTGTCCCACTCAGACACAAGCTCCTCCCTCACTAACACACAGCCTGTCTCACTCTCAGATACCAGCTCCTCCCTCAATAACACACAGCCTGTCCCACTCTCAGATACCCGCACCTCCCTCACTAACACGCAGCCTGTCCAACTCTCAGACACCAGCTCCTCCCTCACTAACACAGCTGTCCCACTCTCAGATACCAGCTCCTCCATTACTAAAACGCAACCTGTCCCACTCAGACACCAGATCCTCCCTCACTAACACAGCCTGTCCCACTCTCATATACCAGCTCCTCGCTCACTAACACACAGCCTGTCCCTCTCTCAGACACCAGCTCCCCCCTCACTAACAATGCGGGTCCCACTCTCAAACACCAGACCCTCCCTCACTAACACACAGCCTGTCCTACTATCAGACACCAGCTCCTCCCTCACTAACACAGCCTCTCGCACTCTCAGACACCAGCTCCTCCCTCACTAACACACAGCCTGTCCCACTCTCATTTACCAGCCCCTGCCTCACTAACACACAGCCTGTCCTATTCTCAGATACCAGCTCCTCCCTCATTAACACACAGCCTGTCCCACTCTCATTTACCAGCCCCTGCCTCACTAACACACAGCCTGTCCCACTCTCAGATACCAGCTCCTCCCTCACTAACACACAGCCTGTCCTACTCTCAGACACCAGCTCCTCCCTCACTAACACAGCCTCTCGCACTCTCAGACACCAGCTCCTCCCTCACTAACACAAAGCCTGTCACACTCATTTACCAGCCCCTGCCTCACTAACACACAGCCTGTCCCACTCTCAGATACCAGCTCCTCCCTCACTAACACACAGCCTGTCCTACTCTCAGAAACCAGCTCCTCCCTCACTAATACACAGCCTCTCGCACTCTCAGACACCATCTCATGCCTCAGTAAAACACAGCCTCTCGCACTGTTAGATACCAGCACCTGCCTCACTAACACACAGCCTTTCCCACACTCAGATACCAGCTCCTCCCTTACTAACACACAGCCTGCCCCACTCTCAGATACCAGCTCCTCCCTGACTAACGCACAGCCTGGCCCACTTTCAGACACCAGCTCCTCCATCACTAACACAGCTTGTACCACTCTCAGATACCAGCTCTGCCCTCACTTACACACAGACTGTCCCAATGTCAGAGACCAGCCACTCCCTCACTAGTCCACAGCCTGTCCCACTGTCAGATACCAGCTCCTCCCCCACAAACACACAGTCTGTCGCAATCTCAGATATCAGCTCCTCCCTCACTAACAAACAGCCTGTCCCAATCTCAGTTACCAGCTCCTCCCTCACTAACAAACAGCCTGTCACTTTCTCAGATACCAGCTCCTCCCTAACTAACAAACAGCCCGTCCCCCTCTCAGATACCAGCTCCTCCCTCACTAACACACAGCCTCTTGCACCCTCAGATACCAGCTACTCCCTCACTAATGCACAGCCTGTCCCACAGTCGGAAACATCTCCTCCATCACTAATACACAGCCTGTCCCCCTCTCAGATACCAGCTCCTCCCTCACTTACAAACAGCCTGTACCTCTCTCAGACACCAGCTCCTCCCTCACTAGCACACAGCCTGTCCCAATCAGACACAAGCTCCTCCCTCACTAACACACAGCCTGTCTCACTCTCAGATACCAGCTCCTCCCTCAATAACACACAGCCCGTCTCACTCTCAGAGACCCGCACCTCCCTCACTAACACGCAGCCTGTCCAACTGTCAGACACCAGCTCCTCCCTCACTAACACAGCTGTCTCTCTCTCAGATACCAGCACCTCCATTACTAACACACAACCTGTCCCAATCAGACACCAGCTCCTCCCTCACTAACACAGCCTGTCCCACTCTCATATACCAGCTCCTCGCTCAATAACACACAGCCTGTCCCACTCTCAGACACCAGCTCCTCCCTCACTAACAATGCCTGTCCCACTCTCAGGCACCAGCCCCGCCCTCACTAACACGCAGCCTGTCCAACTCTCAGACACCAGCTCCTCCCTCACTAACACAGCTGTCCCACTGCAAGATACCAGCCCCTCCATTACTAACACACAACCTGTCCCACTCAGACACCAGCTCCTCCCTCACTAACACAGCCTGTCCCACTCTCATATACCAGCTCCTCGCTCAATAACACACAGCCTGTCCCTCTCTCAGACACCAGCTCCTCCCTCACTAACAATGCCTGTCCCACTCTTAGACACCAGCCCCTCCCTCACTAACACACAGCCTGTCCCACTCTCAGATACCAGCTCCTCGCTCACTAGCACACAGACTGTCCCACTATCATTTACCAGCCCCTGCCTCACTAACACACAGCCTGTGCCACTCTCAGATACCAGCTCCTCCCTCACTAACACACAGCCTGTCCTACTCTCAGACACCAGCTCCTCCCTCACTAACACAGCCTCTCGCACTCTCAGACACCAGCTCCTCCCTCACTAACACACAGCCTGTCCCACTCTCATTTACCAGCCCCTGCCTCACTAACACACAGCCTGTCCCACTCTCAGATACCAGCTCCTCCCTCACTAACACACAGCCTGTCCTACTCTCAGAAACCAGCTCCTCCCTCACTAATACACAGCCTCTCGCACTCTCAGACACCAGCCCATGCCTCAGTAAAACATAGCCTCTCGCACTGTTAGGTACCAGCACCTGCCGCACTAACACACAGCCTTTCCCACACTCAGATACCAGCTCCTCCCTCACTAACACACAGCCTGCCCCACTCTCAGATACCAGCTCCTCCCTGACTAACGCACAGCCTGGCCCACTCTCAGACACCAGCTCCTCCTTCACTAACACAGCTTGTACCACTCTCAGATACCAGCTCTGCCCTCACTCACACACAGACTGTCCCAATATCAGAGACCAGCCACTCCCTCACTCGTCCACAGCCTGTCCCACCGTCAGATACCAGCTCCTCCCCCACAAACACACAGTCTGTCCCAATCTCAGATATCAGCTCCTCCCTCACTAACAAACAGCCTGTCCCAATCTCAGTTACCAGCTCCTCCCTCACTAACAAACAGCCTGTCACTCTCTCAGATACCATCTCCTCCCTAACTAACAAACAGCCCGTCCCACTCTCAGATACCAGCTCCTCCCTCACTAACACACAGCCTCTTGCACCCTCAGATACAAGCTCCTCCCTCACTAATGCACAGCCTGTCCCACAGTCGGAAACATCTCCTCCATCACTAACACACAGCCTGTCCCCCTCTCAGATACCAGCTCCTCCCTGACTTACAAACAGCCTGTACCACTCTCAGACGCCAGCTCCTCCCTCAATAAGACACAGCCTGTCCCAATCTCAGATACCAGCTCCTCCCTCACTAAAACACAGCCTGTCACAATCTCAGATACCAGCTCCTCCCACACTAATACACAGCCTCTCGCACTCTCAGACACCAGCTCATGCCTTAGTAAAACAGAAACCCCTCGCACTCTTAGATACCAGCTCCTCCCTCACTAACACACAGCCTTTCCCACACTCAGACAGGAGCTCCTCCCTCACTAACACAGCTTGTCCCACTGTCAGATACCAGCCACTCACTCACCAGCACACAGACTGTCTTCCTCAGATACCAGCTACTCCCTCACTAACATACAGCTGCTCCCACCCTCAGATACCAGCTCCTCTCTCACTAACACACAGCCTGTCCCGCTCAGGTACCAGCTCGTCCCTCACTAACACACAGCATGTCACACTCTCAGACACCAGCTCCTCCATCACTAACCAACAGACTGTCCCACTCTAAGATACCAGCTTCTCCCTCACTAACAAACAGTCTGCCCCACTCTAAGATACCAGCTTCTCCATCACTAACAAACAGCCTGTCCCACTCAGATACCAGCTCCTCCTTCACTAACACAGAGCCTGTCCCACTCTCAGACACGAGCTCCTCCCTCACTAACACAGCTTGTCGCACTCTCAGACTCCAGCTCCTCCCTCACTAACACAGCTTGTCCCACTCTCAGATACAAGCCACTCCCTCACTAGCAAACTGACTTTCTCCATCAGATACCAGCTGCACCCTCATTAACACAAAGCTTCTCCCACCCTCCGATACCAGCTCCTCCCTCACTAACACACAGCCTGTTCCACTCTCAGACACCAGCTCCTCTCTCACTAACACACAGCCTGTCCCACTCAGATACCAGATCATCCCACACTAACACACAGCATGTCCCACTCTCAGATATCAGCACCTCCATCACTAATAAACAGGCTGTCCAACTCTCAGATACCAGCTCCACCCTCACTAACACAGCCTGTGACACTCTGATACCAGCTCCAACCTCAATAACACACAGCCTGTCCCACTCTCAGATACCAGCTCCTCCCTCACTAACACACAGCCTGTCTCCTCAGATACCCGCTCCTCCCTCACTAACACACAGCCTCTCCCACCCTCAGATACCAGCTCCACGCTCACTAACACACAGACTGTTCCACTGTCAGATACCAGCTCCTCTCTCACTAACACACAGCCTGTCCCATTCTCAGATACCAGCTCCACCCTCACTAACAAACAGTCTGTCCCACTCTCAGATACCAGCTCCTCCCTCACTTACAAATAAACTCCCTCAACAACACACCGACTGTCCCATTCTCCGATACCAGCTCCTCCTTGACTAACAAAAATCCTGTCCCACTCTCAGATCCCAGCTCCTCCCTCACTAACAAATAGCCTGTCCCACTCTCAGATACCAGCTCCTCCCTCATTTACACACAGTCTGTCCAACTCTCAGACACCAGCTCCTCCCTCACTAACAATTCCTCTTGCACACTCAGATACCAGCTCCTCCCTCACTAGCACACAGCCTGTCCCACTCTCAGACACCAGCTCCTCCCTCACTAACACACAGCCTGCACCAGTCTCTGACATCAGCTCCTCCCTCACTAACACACAGCCTGTGCCACTAAGTCAGCATCTACTCCCTCACTAACATAGAGCCTGTCCCACTCTCAGACACCAGCTCCTCCCTCACTAACACAGCCACTCGCACTCTCAGACACCAGCTCCTCCCTCACTAACACACAGCCTGTACCACTCTCATTTACCAGCCCCTGCCTTATTAACAAAGCCTGTCCTACTCTCAGACACCAGCTCCTCCCTCACTAACACACAGCCTCTCGCACTCTCAGACACCAGCTCCTCCCTCAGTAAAACACAGCCTCTCGCACTCTTAGATACCATGTCCTCCCTCACTAACACATAGCTTGTCCCACTCTCAGACACCTGCTCCTCCCACACTCACACAGCTTGTTCCACTCTCATATACCAGCCACTCCCTCACTAGCACACAGACTGTCTCGCTCAGATACCAGCTGCTCCCTCAGTAACACACACCTTCTCCCACTCACAGATACCAGCTCTTCCCTCACTAACACACAGCCTGTCCCACTGTCAGACACCAGCTCCTCTCTCACTAAAACACAGCATGTCCCACTCGGATTCCAGCTCGTCCCTCACTAACACACAGCCTGTCCCACTCTCAGATACCATCTCATCCCTCACTAACAAACAGGCTGTCCCTCTCTCTAATACCAGCTGCTCCCTCACTAACAAACAGCCTGTCCCACTCAGATACCAGGTCCTTCCTCACGAACAAACAGTCTGTCCCAATCTCAGATACCAGCTCCTCCCTCACTAACAATCAGCCCGTCCCACTCTCAGATACCAGCTGCTCCCTCACTTTCACACAGCCTGTCCCACTCCTAGACACCAGCCACTCCCTCACTAATCCAGTCTGTACCACTCACAGATTCCAGCTCCTTTATCACTAACACACAGCCTTTCCCACTCTGATATACCAGCTCCTCCCTCAGAAACACACAGCCTCTCCCACACTCAGATACCAGCACCTCCCTCACTAACACAGCCTGTGCCACTCTGATTCCAGCTCCTACCTCAATAACACACAGCCTGTCTCCCTCAGCTACCAGCTCCTCCGTCACTAACACACAGCCTCTCCCACCCTCAGGTACCAGCTCCACACTCACTAACACACAGCCTGTTCCACTGTCAGACACCAGCTCCTCTCTCACTAAAACACAGCCTGTCATATTCTCAGATACCAGCTCCTCCCTCACTAACAAACAGTCTGTCCCACTCTCAGATACCAGCTCCTCACTCACTAACAAATAAACTCCCTCACTAACACACGGTCTGTCCCATTCTCAGATATCAGCTCCTCCTTCACTAACAAACAGCCTGTCCCACTCTCAGTTACCAGCTCCTCCCTCACTAACAAACAGCCTGTCCCACTCTCAGATACCAGTTCCTCCCTCACTAGATTACAGCCTGTCCCACTCTCAATTACCAGATCTTCCTTCCTTTACAAACAGCCTGTCCCACTCTCAGACACCAGCTCCTCCCTCACTAACACTTACTCTTGCACCCTCAGATTCCAGCTCCTCCCTCACTAGCGCACAGCCTGTACCACACTCACACACCAGCTCCTCCTTCACTAACACAGCTTGTACCACTCTCAGATACCAGCTCTGCCCTCACTAACAGACTGTCCCAATGTCAGAGACCAGCCACTCCCTCACTAGTCCACAGTCTGTCCCAATCTCAGATACCAGCTCCTCCCTCACTAACAAACAGCCTGACCCAATCTCAGATACCAGCTCCCACCTCACTAACACACAGCCTGTCCCATTCTCAGTTACCAGCTCCTCCCTCACTAACAAACAACCTCTCACTCTCTCAGATACCAGCTCCTCCATAACTAACAAACAGCCCGTCCCACTCTCAGATACCAGCTCCTCCCTCACTAACACACAGCCTCTTGCACAATCAGATACCAGCTCCTCCCTCACTAATGCACAGCCTGTCCCACAGTCGGAAACATCTCCTCCATCACTAACACACAGCCTGTCCCCCTCTCAGATACCAGCTCCTCCCTCACTTACAGACAGCCTGTACCACTCTCAGACGCCAGCTCCTCCCTCAATAAGACACAGCCTGTCCCACTCTCAGATACCAGCTCCTCCCTCACTAAAACACAGCCTGTTACAATCTCTGAAACCAGCTCCTCCCTCACTAGCAAAGAGCCTGTCCCACTCTCAGATACCAGCCCCTCCCTCTCTAACACACACAGTCCTTCACTAACACACTGCCTGTCCCATTCTCAGATACCAGCTCCTACCTCAATAACACATAGCCTGTCAAACTCTCAGATACTAGCTCTTCCCTCACTAACACACAGCCTGTCCCACTCAGACACAAGCTCCTCCCTCACTCACACAGCAAGTCCCACTCTCAGACACCAGCTCCTCCCTCTCTAACACACCAGCCTGTCCCACTCTCAGATACCAGCTCCTCCCTCACTAACACACAGCCTGTCCCACTCTCAGAAACCAGCTCCTCCTTAACTAACACACAGTCTGATCCACTCTCAGGTACCAGCTTCTTCCTCACTAACACATAGCCTGTGCGACTCTCAGACACCAGCTCCTCCCTCACTAACACACAGCCTCTTGCACAATCAGATACCAGCTCCTCCCTCACTAATGCACACCCTGTCCCACAGTCGGAAACATCTCCTCCATCACTAACACACAGCCTGTCCCACTCTCAGATACCAGCTCCTCCCTCACTTACAGACAGCCTGTACCACCCTCAGACGCCAGCTCCTCCCTCAATAAGACACAGCCTGTCCCACTCTCAGATACCAGCTCCTCCCTCACTAAAACACAGCCTGTCACAATCTCAGAAACCAGCTCCTCCCTCAATAGCAAAGAGCCTGAACCACTCTCAGATACCAGCCCCTCCCTCACTAACACACACAGTCCCTCACTAACACACAGCCTGCCCCATTCTCAGATACCAGCTCCTAACTCAATAACACATAGCCTGTCAAAGTCTCAGATACTAGCTCTTCCCTCACTAACACACGGCCTGTCCCACTCAGACACAAGCTCCTCCCTCACTCACACAGCAAGTCCCACTCTCAGACACCAGCTCCACCCTCACTAACACACAGCCTGTCCCACTCTCAGACTCCAGCCATTCCCTCACTAATCCAGTCTGTCCCACTCGCAGATTCCAGCTACTTTATCACTAACACACAGCCTTTCCCACTCTGATAAACCAGCTCCTCCTTCACAAACACACAGGCTCTCCCACCCTCAGATACCAGCTCCTCCTTCACTAACACACAGCCGGTCCCACTCTCATATACCAGCTCCTCCCTCACTAACACAAAGTCTGGCCCACTCACAGATACCTGCTCCTCCCTCACTAACACAGCCTGTGACACTCAGATACCAGCTCCAACCTCAATAACACACAGCCAATCCCACTCTCAGATACCAGCTCCTCCTTCACTAACACACAGCCTCTCCGACCCTCAGATACCAGCTCCACGCTCACTAACACACTGCCTGTCCCACTCTCAGATACCAGCTCCCCCCTCACTAAAATACACCCTGTCCCACTGTCAGATACCAGCTCCTCCCTCACTAACACAAAGCCTGTTCCACTCTCAGATACCAGCTCCTCCCTCACTAACACAGAGCCTGTCCCACTCTCAGATACCAGCTCCTACCTCACTAACACACAGCCTGGACCACTCTCAGATACCAGCTCCTCCCTCACTAACACAAAGCCTGTCCCACTCTCAGATAACAGCTCCTCCCTCACTAACAAACAGCCTGTCCCACTCTCAGATATCAGCTCCTCCCTCACTAACACAAAGCCTGTCCCACTCTCAGATACCAGCTCTTCCCTCACTAACACACAGTCTGTCCCACCCTCAGATACCAGCTCCATGCTCAATACACACCAGCCTGTCCAACACTCAGATCGCAGCTCCGCCCTCACTAACACACAGCCTGCCCCAATTTCAGATACCAGCTCCTCACTCACTAACACACAGCCTGTCCCACTCCCAGATACCAGCTCCTCCCTCACAAACACACAGCCTGTCCGACACTGACACCAGCTCCGCCCTCACTAACACACAGCCTGTCCCATTCTCAGATACCTGGACCTCCCTCACTAACACGCAGCCTCTCCCACACTCAGACACCAGCTCCTCCCTCACTAACACAGCTGTCCCACTCTCAGATACCAGCTCCTCCCTCACTAACACGCAGCCTGCCCCAGTCTCTGACACCAGCTCCTCCCTCATAAACACAGCCTGTCTCACTCAGACACCAGCTCCTCCCTCACTAACACTTACTCTTGCACCCTCAGATACCAGCTCCTCCCTCACTAGCGCACAGCCTCTACCACACTCACACACCAGCTCCTCCTTCACTAACACAGCATGTACCACTCTCAGATACCAGCTCTGCCCTCACTAACAGACTGTCCCAATGTCAGAGATCAGCCACTCCCTCACTAGTCCACAGTCTGTCCCAATCTCAGATACCAGCTCCTCCCTCACTAACAAACAGCCTGTCCCAATCTCAGATACGAGCTCCCACCTCACTAACACATAGCCTCTTGCACAATCAGATTCCAGCTCCTCCCTCACTAATGCACAGCCTGTCCCACAGTCGGAAACATCTCCTCCATCACTAACACACAGCCTGTCCCATTCTCAGTTACCAGCTCCTCCCTCACTAACAAACAGCCTCTCACTCTCTCAGATACCAGCACCTCCCTAACTAACAAACAGCCCGTCCCACTTTCAGATACCAGCTCCTCCCTCGCTAACACACAGCCTCTTGCACATTCAGATACCAGCTCCTCCCTCACTAATGCACAGCCTGTGCCACAGTAGGAAACATCTCCTCCATCACTAACACACAGCCTGTCCCACTCTCAGATACCAGCTCCTCCCTCACTTACAGACAGCCTGTACCACTCTCAGACGCCAGCTCCTCCCTCAATAAGACACAGCCTGTCCCACTCTCAGATACCAACTCCTCCCTCACTAAAACACAGCATGTCACAATCTCAGAAACCAGCTCCTCCCTCACTAGCAAAGAGCCTGTCCCACTCTCAGATACCAGCCCCTCCCTCACTAACACACATAGTCACTCACTAACACACAGCCTATCCCATTCTCAGATACCAGCTCCTCCCTCATTAACACATAGCCTGTCAAACTCTCAGATACTAGCTCTTCCCACACTAACACACAGCCTGTCCCACTCAGACACAAGCTCCTCCCTCACTCACACAGCAAGTCCCACTCTCAGACACCAGCTCCTCCCTCTCTAACACACCAGCCTGTCCCACTCTCAGATACCAGCTCCTCCCTCACAAACACACAGCCAGTCCCATTGTCAGAAACCAGCTCCTCCCTCACTAACACACAGCATGTCCCACACTCAGATACCAGCACCTCCCTAACAAACACACAGACTGTCCCAATCTCAGATATCAGCTCCTCCCTCACTAACACACAGCCTGTCCCACTCAGATATCAGCTGCTCCCTCACAAACACACAGCCTGTCCGACTCTCAGATATCAGCTCCTCCCTCACTAATACACAGCCTGTCCCACTCAGACACCAGCTCCTCCCTCACTAACACAGAAGCAGTCCTAATCTCAGATACCTGCTCCTCCCTCGCTTATACACAGCCTGTCCCACTCTCAGACACCAGCTCCTCCCTCACGAACACACAGCCTGTCCCACTCTCAGATACCTGCACCTCCCTCACTAACACGCAGCCTGTCCCACACTCTGACACCAGCTCCTCCCCACTAACACTGCCACTCGCAGTCTCAGACACCAGCTCCTCCCTCACTAACACACAGCCTGTCCCACTCTCATTTACCAGCCCCTGCCTCATTAACAAAGCCTGTCCTACTCTCAGACACCAGCTCCTAACCTCACTAACACACAGCCTCTCGCACTCTCAGACACCAGCTCCTCCCTCAGTAAAACACAGCCTCTCGCACTCTTAGATACCATGTCCTCCCTCACTAACACATAGCTTGTCCGACTCTCTGACACCTGCTCCTCCCACACTAACACAGCTTGTTCCACTCTCATATACCAGCCATTCCCTCACTAGCACACAGACTGTCTCGCTCAGATACCAGCTGCTCCCGCACTAACACACACCTTCTCCCACTCACAGATACCAGCTCCTCCCACACTAACACAGCCTGTCCCACTGTCAGACACCAGCTCCTCTCTCACTAACACACAGCCTGTCCCACTCGGATTCCAGATCGTCCCTCACTAACACACAGCCTGTCCCACTCTCAGATACCTGCTCCTCCCTCACTAACAAACAGGCTGTCCCTCTCTCTGATACCAGCTCCTCCCTCACTAACAAACAGCCTGTCCCACTCAGATACCAGGTCCTTCCTCACGAACAAACAGTCTGTCCCAATCTCAGATACCAGCTCCTCCCTCACTAACAATCAGCCCATCCCACTCTCAGATACCAGCTCCTACCTCACTTTCACACAGCCTGTCCCACTCCTAGACACCAGCCACTCCCTCACTAATCCAGTCTGTACCACTCACAGATTCCAGCTCCTTTATCACTAACACACAGCCTTTGCCACTCTGATATACCAGCTCCTCCCTCAGAAACACACAGCCTCTCCCACCCTCAGATACCAGCACCTCCCTCACTAACAAAAAAACTCCCTCACTAACACACGGTCTGTCCCATTCTCAGATATCAGCTGCTCCTTCACTAACAAACAGCCTGTCCCACTCTCAATTACCAGCTCCTCCCTCACTAACAAACAGCCTGTCCCACTCTCAGATACCAGTTCCTCCCTCACTAGATTACAGCCTGTCCCACTCTCAATTACCAGATCTTCCTTCCTTTACAAACAGCCTGTCCCACTCTCAGACACCAGCTCCTCCCTCACTAACACTTACTCTTGCACCCTCAGATATCAGCTCCTCCCTCACTAGCGCACAGCCTGTACCACACTCACACACCAGCTCCTCCTTCACTAACACAGCTTGTACCACTCTCAGATACCAGCTCTGCCCTCACTAACAGACTGTCCCAATGTCAGAGATCAGCCACTCCCTCACTAGTCCACAGTCTGTCCCAATCTCAGATACCAGCTCCTCCCTCACTAACAAACAGCCTGTCCCAATCTCAGATACCAGCTCCCACCTCACTAACACATCGCCTCTTGCACAATCAGATACAAGCTCCTCCCTCACTAATGCACAGCCTGTCCCACTCAGACACCAGCTCCTCCCTCACTAACACACAGCCTGTTCCACTCTTTGGTACCAGCTTCTTCCTCACTAACACATAGCCTGAGCGACTCTCAGACACCAGCTCCACCCTCACCAACACAGACTCCCTCACTAACACACAGCCTGTCCCACTCTCAGATACAAGCCACTCCCTCAATAGCACACAGACTGTCTCCCTGAAATACCAGCTACTCCCTCACTAACACACAGCTTCTCCCACCCTCAGATACCAGCTCCTCCCTCACTAACACACAGCCTGTCCCACTCTCAGACACCAGCTACTCCCTCACTAACACACAGCCTGTCCCACTCTCAGAAACCAGCTCCTCCCTCACTAACACACAGCATGTCCCACACTCAGATACCAGCTCCTCCCTAACAAACACACAGCCTGTCCCAATCTCAGATATCAGCTCCTCCCTCACTAAAACACAGCCTGCCCCACTCAGATACCAGCTCCTCCCTTACTAATACACAGCCTGTCCCACTCAGACACCAGCTCCTCCCTCACTAACACACAGACTCCCTCACTAACACACAGCCTGTTCCACTCTCAGGTACCAGCTCCTTCCTCACCAACACATAGCCGGTGCGACTCTCAGTCACCAGCTCCTCCCTCAGAAACACAGACTCCCTCACTAACACACAGCCTGTCCCACTCTCAGATACCTGCACCTCCCTCACTAACACGCAGCCTGTGCCATTCTCAGACACCAGCTCCTCCCTCACAAACACAGCCTGTCCCACTCTCAGACACCTGCTCCTCCCTCACTAAGACACAGCCTGTTCCACTCTAAGATACCAGCTCCTCCCACACTAACACACAACCTGCCCCAATCTCAGATACCTTCTCCTCCCTCACTTATACACAGCATGTCCCACTCTCAGATACCAGCTCCTCCCTCACTTTCACACAACCTGCCCCAATCTGAGATACCTGCTCCTCCCTCACTTATACACAGCGTGTCCCACTCTCAGACACCAGCTCCTCCTTCTCTAACACACCAGCCTGTCCCAATCTCAGATACCTGCACCTCCCTCACTAACATGCAGCCTGTCCCACTCTCAGACACCAGCTCCTACCTCACTAACACACATCTCTCCAACTCTCAGATACCAGCTCCTCCCTCACTAACACACAGCCTGTCCCACACTCAGATACCAGTTCCTCCCTCACTAACACGCAGCCTGTCCCACACTCAGACACCAGCTCCTCCCTCAGTAACACAGCTGTTCCACTTTCAGATACCAGCTCCTTCCTCACTAACACGCAGCCTGCCCCAGTCTCTGACACCAGCTCCTCATTCAAAAACACAGCCTGTCTCACTCAGACACCAGCTCCTCCCTCACTAACACACAGCCTGTCCCACTCATATATCAGCTGCTCCCTCACAAACACACAGCCTGTCCCACTCTCAGATATCAGCTCCTCCCTCACAAAAACACAGCCTGTCCCACTCAGACACCAGCTCCTCCCTCACTAATACACAGCCTGTCCCACTCAGACACCAGCTCCTCCCTCACTAACACACAGCCTGTTCCACTCTCAGGTACCAGCTTCTTCCTCACTAACACATAGCCTGTGCGACTCTCAGACACCAGCTCCTCCCTCACCAACTCAGACTCCCTCACTAACACTCAGCCTGTCCCACTCTCAGTTACCAGCCACTCCCTCAATAGCACACAGACTGTCTCCCTCAAATACCAGCTACTCCCTCACTAACACACAGCTCCTCCCACCCTCAGATACCAGCTCCTCCCTCACTAACACACAGCCTGTCCCACCCTCAGATACCAGCTCCTCCCTCACTTACACACAGCCTGTCCCACTCTCAGTAACCAGCTCCACCCTCACTAACACACAGCACGTCCCACACTCAGATACCAGCTCCTCCCTAACAAACACACAGCATGTCCCAATCTCAGATATCAGCTCCTCCTTCACTAACACACAGCCTGTCCCACTCAGATACCAGCTCCTCCCTCACAAACACACAGCCTGTCCCACTCTCAGATATCAGCTCCTCCCTCACTAATACACAGCCTGTCCCACTCAGACACCAGCTCCTCCCTCACTAATAAACAGCCTGTCCCACTCAGACATCAGCTCCTCCTTCACAAACACACAGCCTGTTTCACTCTCAGGTACCAGCTTTTTCCTCACTAACACATAGCCTGTGCGACTATCAGACACCAGCTCCTCCCTCACCAACACAGACTCCCTCTCTAACACACAGCCTGTCCCACTCTCAGATACCAGCCACTCCCTCAATAGCACACAGACTGTCTCCCTCAAATACCAGCTACTCCCTCACTAACACACAGCTTCTCCCACCCTCAAATACCAGCTCCTCCCTCACTAACACACAGCCTGTCCCACTCTCAGACACCAGCTCCTCTCTCACTAACACACAGCCTATCCCACTCAGATATCAGCTCGACCCTCACTAACACACAGCATGTCCCACTCACAGATACAGCTCCGCCATTACTAATAAACAGGCTGTCCCTCTCTCAGATTCCAGCTCCTCCCTCACTAACACACAGCCTCTCCCACACTCAGATACCAGCTCCTCCCTCACTAACACTAAGCCTGTCCCACTCTCAGATACCAGCTCCTCCCTCACTAACACACAGCCTGTCCCTCTCTCAGATACCAGCTCCTCCATCACTAACACACAGCCTGTCCCACTACGATACCAGTTCCTCCCTCACAAAGCTACAGCCTGTTCCCACTCTCAGATACCAGCACCTCCCTCACGAACACACAGCCTCTCGCACCCTCAGATACCAGCTCCTCCCTCAATAACACACAGCCTGTCCCACTCTGACACCAGCTCCGCCCTCACTAACACACAGCCTGTCCCACTCTCAGACACCACCTCCTCCCTCACTAGCACACAGCCTGTTCCACTCTCAGACACCAGCTCCTCCCTCACCAACACACAGCCTGTCTCACTCTGATACCAGCTCCTCCCTTACTAACACACAGCCTGTTCCGCTCTCAGATACCAGCTCCTCCCTCACTAACACTCCAGCCCGTCCCACACTCAGATAGCAGCTCCACCCACAGTTACACACAGCCTGCCCCAATTTCAGATACCAGCTCCGCCCTCACTAACACAGCCTGTCCCACTCTCAGACATCAGTTCCTCCCTCACTAGCACAAAGCCTGTCGCACTCTCAGATACCAGATCCTCCCTCACAAACACACAGCCAGTCACTCTCAGACAACAGCTCCTCCCTCACTAACACACAGCCTGTCCCAATAAGACAACAGCTCCTCCCTCACTAGTATACAGCTTGTCCCACTCAGATACCGGCTCCTCCCTCAATAACACACAGACTCCCTCACTAACACACAGCCTGTCCCACTCTCAGATACCTGCACCTCCCTCACTAACACGCAGCCTGTCCCACTCTCAGACACCAGCTCCTCCCTCACGAAGACAAAGCCTGTCCCACTCAGGTACCAGCTCCTACCTCAATAACACACAGCCAGTCCCACTCTCAGATACCAGCTCCTCCCTCACTAACACACAGCCTCTCCCACCCACAGATACCAGCTCCACGCTCACTAACACACTGCCTGTCCCACTCTCAGATACCAGCTCCTCCCTCACTAACACACACCCTGTCCCACTGTCAGATACCAGCTCCTCCCTCACTAACACAAAGCCTGTCCCACTCTCAGATACCAGCTCCTCCGTCACTAACACACAGCCTGTCCCACTCTCAGATACCAGCTCCTACCTCACTAACACACAGCCTGGACCACTCTCAGATACCAGCTCCTCCCTCACTAACACAAAGCCTGTCCCACTCTCAGATACCAGCTCCTCCCTCACTAACAAACAGCCTGTCCCACTCTCAGATATCAGCTCCTCCCTCACTAACACAAAGCCTGTCCCACTCTCAGATACCAGCTCATCCCTCACTTACACACAGTCTGTCCCACCCTCAGATACCAGCTCCATGCTCAATACACACAAGACTGTTCCACTGTCAAACACCAGCTCCTCTCTCGCTAACACATAGCCTGTCCCATTCTCAGATACCAGCTCCTCCCTCACTAACACTCAGCCTGTCTCACTCAGATACCAGCTCCTTCCTCACTAACACACAGCCTGTTCCACTCTCAGATACCAGCTCCTCCCTCACTAACACACCAGCCTGTCCCACACTCAGATAGCAGCTCCGCCCTCACTAACACACAGCCTGCCCCAATTTCAGATACCAGCTCCTCACTCACTAACACACAGCCTGTCCCACTCTCAGATACCAGCTCCTCCGTCACTAACACACAGCCTGTCCGACTCTGACACCAGCTCCGCCCTCACTAACACACAGCCTGTCCCACTCTCAGATACCAGCTCCTCACTCACAAACACACAGCCAGTCACTCTCAGACACCAGCTCCTCCCTGACTAACACACAGCCTGTTCCACTCTCAGGTACCAGCTCCTTCCTCACCAACACATATCCGGTGCAACTCTCAGTCACCAGCTCCTCCCTCAGAAACACAGACTCCCTCACTAACACACAGCCTGTCCCACTTTCAGATACCTGCACCTCCCTCACTAACACGCAGCCTGTCCCATTCTCAGACACCAGCTCCTCCCTCACTAACACAGCTGTCCACACTCAGATATAAGCTCCTCCATTACTAACACACAGCCTGTCCCACTCAGACACCAGCTCCTCCCTCACAAACACAGCCTGTCCCACTCTCAGACACCTGCTCCTCCCTCACTAAGACACAGCCTGTCCCACTCTTAGATACGAGCTCCTCCCACACTAACACACAACCTTCCCCAATCTCAGATACCTTCTCCTCCCTCACTTATACACAGCCTGTCCCACTCTCAGGCACCAGCTCCTCCCTCTCTAACACACCAGCCTGTCCCACTCTCAGATACCTGCACCTCCCTCACTAACACGCAGCCTGTCCCACTCTCAGACACCAGCTCCTCCCTCACTAACACACATCTGTCCAACTCTCAGATACCAGCTCCTCCCTCACTAACACACAGCCTGTCCCACACTCAGATACCAGCCTTTCCCTAACAAACACACAGCATGTCCCACTCTCAGATATCAGCTCCTCCCTCACTAACACACAGCCCGTCCCACTCAGTTACCAGTTCCTCCCTCACTAACACACAGCCTGTCCCACTCTCTGATACTCGCTCCTCCATCACTAACACACAGCCTGTCCCACTATGATACCAGCTCCTCCCTCACTAAGCCACAGACTGTACCACTCTCAGATACCAGCACCTCCCTCACGAACACACAGACTCTCGCACCCTCAGATACCAGCTCCTCCCTCACTAACACACAGCCTGTCACACTTTCAGACACCAGCTCCTCCCTCACTAACACGCAG
This sequence comes from Cetorhinus maximus, assembly GCF_964194155.1. Lineage (NCBI taxonomy): Eukaryota > Metazoa > Chordata > Chondrichthyes > Lamniformes > Cetorhinidae > Cetorhinus > Cetorhinus maximus. Next base: position 24,259 of record NW_027598710.1, read on the forward strand.
CCTGTCCCACTCTCAGACACCAGCTCCTCTCTCTTAACACACAACTGTCCCACTCTCAGATATCTGCTCCTCCCTCACTAAAACAGATCCAGCCCCATTCTCAGATACCTGCTCCTCCCTCACTAATACACAGCCTGTCCCACTCTCAGACACGAGCTGCTCCCTCACGAACACACAGCCTGTCCCACTCTCAATTCCTGCACCTCCCTCACTAACAAGCAGCCTGTCCAACACTCAGACACCAGCTCCTCCCTCAATAACACAGCTGTCCCACTCTCAGATACCAGCTCCTCCCTCACTAACACGCAGCCTGTCCCAGTCTCAGATACCTGCTCCTCCTTCACTTATAAACAGCCTGTCCCACTCTCAGACACCAACTCCTCCCTCACGAAAACACAGCCTGTCCCACTCCCCGATACCTGCACATCCCTCACTAACCCGCAGCCTGTCCCACACTCAGACACCAGATCCTCCCTCACTAACAAAGCTGTCCCACTCTCAGATACCAGCTCCTCCCTCACTAACACGCAGCCTGCCCCAGTCTCTGCCACCAGCTCCTCCCTCATAAACACAGCCTGTCCCACTCTGACACCAGCTCCTCCCTCACTAACACACATCTGTCCCACTCTCAGATACCAGCTCTTCCCTCACTAACACACAACCTGACCCATTCTCAGATACCTGCTCCTCCCTCACTTATACACAGCCTGTTCCACTCTCAGACACCAGCTCCACCCTCACTTACACACCAGCCTGTCCCACTCTCAGACTCCAGCTCCTCCCTCACTAACACACATCCTGTTCCACCATCAGATACCAGCTCCTCCCTCACTAACACACAGCCTGACGAACTCTCAGTTACCAGCTCCTCCCTCACTAACACACAGCCTGAACCACTCAGACACCAGCTCCTCCTCACTAACACACAGCCTGTCCCACTCAGACACCAGCTCCTCCCTCACTAACACACAGCCTGTCCCACTCAGACACCAGCTCCTCCCTCACTCACACACAGACTCCCCCACTAACACAGAGCCAGTCCCACTCTCAGATACCAGCTCCTCCCTCACTAACACACAGCATGTCCCACTCTCAGATATCAGCTCCTCCCCAACAAACACACAGCCTTCCCAATCTCAGATACCAGCTCCTGTCTCACTAGCAAACAGTCCGTCCCCCTCTCAGATACCAGCACCTCCATCACTAACACACAGCCTGTCACACTCAGATACCAGCCACTCTCTCACTAACTCACAGCCTGTCCCACTCTCAGATACCAGCTCCTCCCTCACTATTTCACAGCCTTTCCCACGCTCTGATAACAGCTCCACCCCCACTAACACACTGCCTGTCTCACTCAGATAACAGCTCCTCCCTCACTAACACAGAACCTCTCACACCTTCAGATACCAGCTCTTCCCTCATTAACACACAGCCTGTCCCACTCTCAGATATCAGCTATACCTCACTAACAGTCTGTCCCAATCTCAGATGCCAGCTCCTCCCTCATTACACGCAGCCTGTCCCATTCTCAGATACCAGTTCCTCCCTCACTAACACACAGCCTGTCCAACTATCAGATATTAGCTCCTTCCCACAAACACACAGCCTGTCCCACTCTCAGATACCAGCTGCTCCCTCACTAACACACAGCCTATCCCACTCTCAGATACCAGCTCCTCCCTCACTAACACACAGCCTGTCCAACTCTCTGATACCAGCTCCTCTCTCACTAACACACAGCCTGTCCAACTATCAGATATTAGCTCCTCCACCACAAACAAACAGCCTGTCCCACTCTCAGATACCAGCTCCTCCCTCACTAACAAACAGCCTGTCCCACTCTCAGATACCAGCTCCTCCCTCACTAACACACAGCCTGTCCCACTCTCAGATACCAGTTCCTCCCTCACTAACACACAGCCTGTCCAACTATCAGATATTAGCTCCTTCCCACAAACACACAGCCTGTCCCACTCTCAGATACCAGCTCCTCCCTCACTAACACACAGCCTATCCCACTCTCAGATACCAGCTCCTCCCTCACTAACACACAGCCTGTCCAACTCTCTGATACCAGCTCCTCTCTCACTAACACACAGCCTGTCCCACACTCAGATACCAGCTCCTCCCTCACTAATACACAGCCTGTCCAACTATCAGATATTAGCTCCTCCACCACAAACAAACAGCCTGTCCCACTCTCAGATACCAGCTCCTCCCTCACTAACACACAGCCTATCCCACTCTCAGATACCAGCTCCTCCCTTGCTAAGACACAGCCTGTCCAACTATCAGATACCAGCTCCTCTCTCACTAATGCACAGCCTGTCCCACTCTCAGATACCAGCGCCCCCCTCACTAACACACAGCCTGTCCAACAATCAGATAATAGCTCCTCCCTCACTAACACACAGCCTGCCCCACTCAGACACCAGCTCCTCCCTCACTAACACAGCCTGTCCCACTCTCTGACACATCCACTCCCTCACTAATCCAGTCTGTCACACTCTCTGATTCCTGTTCCTTTATCACTAACACACAGCCTGTCTCACTCTGATATACCAAATCCTCCATCACTAACACACAGCCTCTCCCACCCTCAGATACCAGCTCCTCCCTCACTAACACGCAGCCTGCCCCAGTCTCTGACTCCAGCTCCTCCCTCATAAACACAGCCTGTCTCACTCAGACACCCGCTCCTCCCTCACTAACACACACTGTCCCACTCTCAGATACCAGCTCCTCCCTCACTAACACACAACCTCCCCAATCTCAGATACCAGCTCCGCCCTAACTTATACACAGCCTGTCCCACTCTCAGACACCAGCTCCTCCGTCACTTACACACCAGCGTGCCCCACTCTCAGACACCAGCTCCTCCCTCACTAACACACAGCCTTTCCCACTCTCAGATACCAGCTCCACCCTCACTAACACACAGCCTGAACCATTCAGACACCAGCTCCTCCCTCACTAACACACAGCCTGTCCCACTCAGACACCAGCTCCTCCCTCAATAACACACAGACTCCCTCACTAACACATAGCCTGTCCCACTCTCAGATACCAGCTCCTCCATCACTAACACACATCTGTCGCACTCTCAGATACCAGCTCTTCCCACACTAACAGACAACCTGCCCCAATCTCAGATGCCTGCTCCTCCCTCACTTATACACAGCCTGTCCCACTCTCAGACACCAGCTCCACCCTCACTAACACGCCAGCCTGTCCCACTCTCAGAAACCAGCTCCTCCCTCACTAACACACAGCCTGTCCCACTCTCAGATACCAGCTCCGCCCTCACTAACACACAGCCTGTCGAACTCTCAGTTACCAGCTCCTCCCTCACTAACACTCAGCCTGAACCACTCAGACACCAGCTCCTCCCTCACTAACACACAGCCTGTCCCACTCAGACACCAGCTCCTCCCTCACTAACACACAGCCTGTCGCACTCAGACACCAGCTCCTCCCTCACTAACACACAGACTCCCTCACTAACACACAGCCAGTCCCACTCTCAGATACCAGCTTCTCCCTCACTAACACACAGCCGCTCCCACCCTCAGATACTAGCTCCTTCCTCACTAACACACAGCCTGTCCCACTGTCAGATACCAGCTACTCCCTCAGTAACCCACAGCCTGTCCAACTCTCAGATATTAGCTCCTTCCCCACAAAAACACAGCCTGTCCCACTCTCAGATACCAGCTCCTCCCTCACTAACACACACCCTATCCCACTCTCAGATAACAGCTCCACCCTCACTAACACACAGCCTGTCCAACTATCAGATACCAGCTCCTCTCTCAATAACACAGAGCCTGTCCCACTCTCATATACCAGCTCCTCCCTCACTAGCACACAGCCTATCCCACTCTCAGATACCTGCTCCTCCCTCACTAATACACAGCCTGTCCAACTATCAGATATTAGCTCCTCTCTCACTAACGCACAGCATGTCCCACTCTCTGATACCAGCTCCCCCCTCATTAACACACAGCCTGTCCAACTATCAGATATGAGCTCCTCCCTCACTAACACACAGCCTGTCCCACTCAGACACCAGCTCCTCCCTCACGAACACAGCCTGTCCCACTCTCAGACACTGCCACTCCCTCACTAATCCAGTCTGTCCCACTCTCTGATTCCTGCTCCTTTATCACAAACACACAGCCTGTCCCACTCTCAGATACAAGCTCCCACCTCACTAACAGTCTGTCCCACTCTCAGATGCCAGCTCCTCCCTCATTTAGACACATCCTGTCCCATTCTCAGATACTAGCTCCTCCCTCACAAACAAACAGCCTGTCCCACTCTCAGATGCCAGCTCCTCCCTCACTAACACACAGCCTGTCCCACTCTCAGATACCAGCTCCTCCCACACCAGCACACAGCCTGTCCAAGTCTCAGATATTGCCTCCTTCCCCACAAACACACAGCGTGACCCACTCTCAGATGTCAGCTCCTCCCTCACTAACACACAGCTATCCCACTCTCAGATACCAGCTCCTCCCTCACTAACACACAGCCTGTCCAACTATCAGATACCAGCTCCTCTCTCACTAACACACAGCCTCTCCCACCCTCAGATACCAGCTCCTCCCTCACTAACACACAGCCTGTCCAACTATCAGACACCCGCTCCTCCCTCACTAACACACACTGTCCCACTCTCAGATACCAGCTCCTCCCTCACTAACACACAACCTGCCCCAATCTCAGATACCAGCTACACCCTCACTTATACACAGCCTGTCCCACTCTCAGACACCAGCTCCTTCCTCACTAACACACCAGCGTGCCCCACTCTCAGACACCAGCTCCTCCCTCACTAACACACAGCCTGTCCCAGTCTCAGATACCAGCTCCTCTCTCACTAACACACAGCCTGATCCACTCAGACACCAGCTCCTCCCTCACTAACACACAGCCTGTCCCACTCAGACACCAGCACCTCCCTCACTAACACACAGCCTGTCCCACGCTCAGATACCAGCTCCTCCCTGACTAACACAGAGCCTGTCTCACTCAGATACCAGCTCCTCCCTCACTAACACACAGCCGCTCCCACCTTCAGATACCAGCTCCTCCCTCACTAACACACAGCCTGTCCCACTGTCAGATACCAAATCCTCCCTCAGTAACCCACAACCTGTCCCATTCTCAGATACCAGCTCGTCTCTCACTAACACTCAGCCCGTCCCACTCTCAGATACCAACTCCTCCATCACTAACACACAGCCTGTCCTACTCAGATACCACCCACTCCCTCACTAACTCACAGCCTGTCCCACTCTCAGATACCAGCTCCTCCCTCACTATTTCACAGCCTTTCCCACGCTCTGATACCAGCTCCACCCGCACTAACACGCAGCCTGTCTCACTCAGATACCAGCTCCTCCCTCACTAACACACAGCCTGTCCCACTCTCGGATACCATCTCCTCTCTCACTAACACTCAGCCTGTCCCACTCTCAGATACCAGCTCCTACCTCACTAACAGTCTGTCCCACTCTCAGATGCCAGCTCCTCCCTCACTAACACACAGCCTGTCTCACTCAGATACCAGCACCCCCCTCACTAACAAACAACCTGGCCCACTCTCAGATAGCAGCTCCGCCCTCACTAACACGCAGCCTGCCCCAATCTCAGATTCCAGCTCCTCCCTCACTAACACACAGCCTGTCCCACTCTCACATACCAGCTCCTCCCTCACTAACACACAGCCTGTCCCACTCTCAGGCACCAGCTGCTCCCGCACTAACACTTAGCCTGTCCTTCTCTCAGATACCATCTCATCACTCACTAACATACAGTCCGTCCCACTCTCATATACCTGCTCCTCCCTCACTAACACACAGCCCGTCCCACTCTCAGATACCAGCTCCTCCCTCACTAACACACAGCCTTTCCTACTCTCAGATACCAACACCTCCCTCACTAACACACAGCATTTCCTACACTCAGATACCAACCCCTCCCTCACTAACAAACAGCCTGTCACACTCTCAGACGGCAGCTCCTCCCTCACTTACACAGCCTTTCCCACTCTCAGACATCGGCTCCTCCCGCAATAACACTGCCTGTCCCACTCTCAGACACCAGCTCCTCCCCCACTAACACACAGCATGTCCCACTCTGATACCAGCTGCTCCCGCACTAACCCACAGCCTGTCCCACTCTCAGACGCCTGCTCCGCCCTCACTAACACGCAGCCTGCCCCAATCTCAGATTCCAGCTCCTCCCTCACTAACACACAGCCTGTCCCACTCTCACATACCAGCTCCTCCCTCACTAACACACAGCCTGTCCCACTCTCAGGCACCAGCTGCTCCCGCACTAACACTTAGCCTGTCCCACTCTCAGATACCATCTCATCACTCACTAACATACAGTCCGTCCCACTCTCATATACCTGCTCGTCCCTCACTAACACACAGCCCGTCCCACTCTCAGATACCAGCTCCTCCCTCACTAACACGCAGCCTTTCCTACTCTCAGATACCAACACCTCCCTCACTAACACACAGCATTTCCTACACTCAGATACCAACCCCTCCCTCACTAACAAACAGCCTGTCACACTCTCAGACGGCAGCTCCTCCCTCACTAACACAGCCTTTCCCACTCTCAGACACCAGCTCCTCCCGCAATAACACAGCCTGTCCCACTCTCAGACACCAGCTCCTCCCCCACTAACACACAGCATGTCCCACTCTGATACCAGCTGCTCCCGCACTAACCCACAGCCTGTCCCACTCTCAGACGCCTGCTCCTCCCTCACTAACACACAGCCTGTCCCACTCTCAGACGCCAGCTCCTCCCTCACTAACACAGCCTGTCCCACCCTCAGACACCAGCTCCTCCCTTGCTGGGGCAAGGGTCTAGGTTTGGGGGCTAGGGGCTAGGTTTGGGGTTAGGGGCTAGGGTTGGGAGTTAGGGGCTAGGGTTGTGGGTTAGTGTTGAGGATTGGGGCTAGGATTGGGGGTTAGGGACGAGGGGGTTGGGGTTCAGGGCTAGGGTTGAGAGTTAGTGTCTAGGGTTGTGTGTAGGGTTAGGGTTGGGGGTTAGGGGCTAGGGTTGGGGGTTAGGGGCTAGGGTTAGGGGCTAGGGTTAGGGTATAGGGTTTAGGGGCTAGGGCTATGGTTAGGGGCTAGGGTTAGGGGTTAGGGTTAGGGGCTAGGGTTTGGGGCTAGGGTTAGGTGCTATGATTAGCGTCTTGGGTTGGTGGCTAGTGTTGTTGGCTAGGGTTGGGTGCTAGGGTTAGCGGCTAGGGTTGGGGGTTAGGGTTAAGGGCTAGGGTTAGTGTTAGTGGCTAGGGGCTAGGGTTAAGGGCTAGGTGCTAGGGATAGGGGCTAGGGTTAGGGTATAGGGTTTAGGGGCTAGGGCTATGGTTAGGGGCTAGGGTTAGGGGTTAGGGTTAGGGGCTAGGGTTAGGGGCTAGGGTTAGAGGTGATGGCTCGGTTTAGGGGTGAGGGTTAAGGGTTAGTGGCGATGGTTAAACGTTAGGGGCAAGGGTTAAGAGTTAGAGGCGATGAGCTAGGGATAGGTTTACGGTTAGGGGATAGGGTTAGTACTAACGGCTGGGGTTATTGGCTAGGGTTAAGAGTTAGGGGTTCGGGTTAAGGGTTAGGCGCTATGGTTAAGCCTCGGAGCTAGGGTTGGGGCTAGGGTTAGGGGCCATGGGCGGTGGCTATGGGCTAGGGGCTAAGATTGGGGGCTAGGGGTTAGGGGCTAGTGCTAAGGGCTGGGGATAAGTTTTAGGGGCTAGGGGCTAGGAGCAAGGGGTTAGGGGCTATGTTTGGGGGCTAGGGGCAAGGTGTGGCGCATAGCGTTTTGGGGCTAGGTGATAGGGTTGGGGTCTAGGTGCTAGGGTTGGGGGCTAGGGGCTAGGGTTGGGGGCTAGGGGTTTGGGGCTAGTGGCCAGGGTAAGTGTTAGGCGCTGGGGGCTAGTGGTTAGGAGTTAGGGCTAAGGGCTATGGTTAGGGTTAAGGGCTAGGGGCTAGGGTTATGGGCTAGTTGCTTGGGGCGAGGGCTAGGGTCTAGGGCTAAGGTTGGGTATTAGGGGATAGGGTTGGGGATTAGGAGTTAGGGACTAGGGTTATGGGTTAGGGTTGGGGGCTAGGATTTAGGGCTAGGGTTAGGGGCTAGGGGCAAGGAGCTAGGGGTTAGGGGTTAGAGGCTAGCGTTGGGGCCTAGGGTCAAGTGTTAGTGGCTAGGTTCTAGGGGCTAGGTTTGGGGGGTTAGGGGCTAGGTTTGAGGGCTGGGGGTTAGGGACTAGCGGCTAGGTTAGGAGCTAGGGGTTAGGGGCTAGGGGTTAGTGTTTAGGGGCTAGATTTAGGGGCTAGGGTTAGGGGCTAGGGTTGGGTGCAAGGGGCTAGGGTTGGGGCAATGGTTAAGGGTTAGGGTAAAAGGCTAGGGGCTATGGTTAGTGGCTAGGGTTATGGGCTAGGGGCTAGGGTTGTGGCAAGGTTTAAGGGTTAGGGTTAAGGGCTAGGGGCTGGGGGTAGGGGCTGGGTTTAGGGGCTAGGGGTACGGGCTACCGGTACGGGCTAGGCGTAGTGGCGAGGAGCTAGGAGTTGGGGTTGGGCTAGTGTTGGGGCTAGGTTTAGGTGCTAGACTACGGGGCTAGGGTTAACTGCTATTGGCTGGGGCAAGGGGCTAGGGTTGGGGGCTAGAGGCTAGGGTTGGGGTAAGGGGCTAGGGTTGGGCGTTAGGGGCTAGGGTTGTGTGTTAGTGTTGGTGATTAGGGGCCAGGATTGCGGGTTAGAGATGAGGGTTGGGGGTTAGGGGCGAGGGTTGGGGTCTAGGGGCTAGGGTTGAGGTCTATGGGCTAGGGTTGGGACTAGGGTTAGGGCTAGGGTTGAGGGCTATGGGTTAGGGTTTAGGGGCTAGGGTTGGGGGTCTAGGGGTTGAGGCCTAGGGTCTAGGGTTGGGTGCTAGGGGTTAGGGTTAGGGGTTAGGGGTTAGGGGCTAGGGCTAGGTGGTGAGGGTTATGGGCTACGAGGCGAGGGTTATGGGTTAGGGGCAACGGTTAAGTGTTAACGGTGAGGGTTAATGGTCAGGGGCTAGGGTTGGGGAATAGGGGCTAGGTTTGGGGTTCGGGGCTAGACTTAGGTGCTAGGCTTAGGGGCTATGGTTAGGGGCTAGGGACTGGGGCTAGGGGCTAGAGTTGGGGGCTAGGGGCTAGGGTTGGGGCTAGGGTTGGGGCTAGGGTCTAGGATTGGTGTTAGGGGTTAGATTTAGGGGCAAGTTTAGGGGCTAGGGTTGGGGGGTAGGTTTAGTGGCTATGGCCAGGGGCTAGGGGATAGGGCTAGGGGATAGGGCTAGGGGCTGGAGCTAGGGGCTTGGGGCTAGGGAGTAGGGACGAGGGGCTAGGGTTGGGGGCTAGCTGCTAGTGTTGGGGTTACGAGCTAGGGTTGGGGTTTGGGGTTAGGGGCTAGGGTTAGGGGCTATGGTTAGGGGCTAGGGTTGTGGGCTCGGGGCTAGGGTTAGGGGCTAGGGGTACGGGCTAGGGGTACGGGCTAGGGGTAGGGGCGAGGAGCTAGGAGTTGGGGTTGGATTAGGGTTGGGGCTAGGTTTAGGGGCTAGACTTCGGGGCTCGGGTTAACTGCTAATGGCTGGGGCAAGGGGCTAGTGTTGGGGGCTAGCGGCTAGGGTTGGGGTTAGGGGCTAGGGTTGGGAGTTAGGGACTAGGGTTGTGGGTTAGGGTTGGGGATTAGGGGCTAGGATTGGGGGTTAGGGATGAGGGTTGGGGATTAGGGGCTAGGGTTAGGGGCTAGGGGCTAGGGTTGGCAGCTAGGGGCTAGGGTTTGTGGCTAGGGTTAGGGCTACGGTTGGTGGCTATGGGTTAGGGGCTAGGGTTGTGGTCTAGGGGCTAGGGCTGGGGTCTATGGGCTAGGGTTGGGGGCTTAGGTTGGGGCTAGGGTTGGGGGCTATGGGTTAGGGGCTAGGGGCTAGGGTTGGGGTCTCGGGGCTAGGGTTGGGGGCTTGGGTTAAGGGCTAGGGTTGGTGGCTATGGGTTAGGTGCTAGTGGCTAGGTTTGTGGGCTAAGGTTTGGGGGCTATGGACTGGGGTTGGGGGTGAGGGGCTAGGCTTTGGGTCTAGGGGCTAGGGCTAGGGTTTAGGGGTTAGGGTTAGGGTCTAAGGTAAGGATTCAGGGCTCGGGTTAAGGGCTACGGGCTAGGGCTAGGGTTTAGGGGCTAGTAGTTAGCAGCTAGGGGTTAGGGGCTAGGGTTAGGGTCTAATGTTAGGGTTTAGGTTTTGGGACTGTGGGCTAGGGTTTAGAGGCATGGGTTAGGGTTAGGCGCTAGGGGCTAGGACTAGGGGTTAGGTTTATGGGCTAGGGTTAGAGTTAAGGTCTAGGGGGTGAAGGGTTAAGGGTTAGGAGCGAGGGTTAAGGGTTTGGGGCGATGGTTAAGAGTTAGGGTTGAGGGTTAAACGTCGTGGCTAGGGTTGGGGTATAGGGGCTAGGTTTGGGGCTTGGGCTAGGTTTGTATGCTAGGCTTAGGGGCTATGGTTAGGGGCTAGGGGCTGGGACTAGGAGCTAGAGTTGGGGGCTATGGCCTAGGGTTGGGGGCTATGGATAGGGTTGGGGTTAGGGGTTAGGGGCTGTGGTTAGGGGCTAGGGTTAGGGGCTAGGGTTGGTTCCTAGGGTTAGTGGCTAGGGCCAGGGGCTAGGGTATAGTGCTAGGGGCTAGGGGCTAGGGGCTAGGGACTAGGGACGATGGGCTAAGGTTGGGGGCTAGGGAGCTAGTGTTGGTGCTTGGGGCTAGGGTTAGGGGCTAGGGGTTGGGGGCTAGGGGCTAGATTTAGGGGCTAGGGTTAGGGGCTAGGGTTGGGGGCACATGGCTAGGGTTGCGGCAAGGGTTAAGGGTTAGGCTTAAGGGCTAGGGTTAGGGGCCAGGGTTAGGGGCTAGGGGCTAGGATTGTGGCAAGTTTTAAGGGTTAGGGTTAAGAGCTAGGGGCTCGGGGTAGGGGCTTGGGATAGGGGCTGGAGTTAGGGCCTTGGTGTATGGGCTAGGGGTAGGGGCGAGGGGCTTGGAGCTGGGGTTGGGCTTGGGTTGGTGCGAGGTTTAGGGGCTAGACTTAGGGACTAGGTTTAATCGCTAATGGCTGGGGCAAGGGGCTAGGGTTGGGGGCTAGGGCCTAGGGTTGGGGTTAGGGGCTAGGGTTGGGAGTTAGGGGCTAGGGTTGTGGGAATAGGGTTGGGGATTAGGGGCTTGGGTTGGTCGTTAGGGTTAAGGGTTAGGGGCGAGGGTTGAGGGTTAGTGGCTAGGGTTAACGGTTAGGGGCTATGATTAAGGGTTAGGCGCTAGGAGCTAGCGTTGGGGGCTATGGGCTAGGGGCTACGGTTGGGGGCTAGGGGCTACGGTTGGGGTCTAGGGGCTAGTGTTGGGGGCTAGGGTTTGGGGCTAGGGTTGGGGGCTATGGGTTAGGGGCTACGGCTAGGTTTGTGGGCTAGGTGCTAGGGGTTGGGGTCGATGGGCTATGTTTGGGGGCTAGGGTCTAGGGGCTAGGGTTTTGGTCTATGGGCTAGGTCTAGGGGTTAGTGGTTAAGGTTAAGGGCTAATGGCTGGGGCTCGGTGCTAAAGTTGGGGGCTAGGGGCTAGGGTTGGGGTTAGGGGCTAGGGTTGGGATTTATGGTCTATGGTTGTGGGTTAGGGGCTAGGGTTGGGTGTTAGGCGCTAGGGTTGGGGGTTAGGGGCTAGGGTTAGGGGCTAGCGTTAGGGTCTAGGGTTAGCGGCTAGGGTTGGGGGTTAGGGTTGGGGGCTAGGGTTGGGGGCTAGGGTTGGGTGCTAGGGTTGGGGATAGGGTTGGGGGCTAGGGTTGGGGGCTATGATTAAGGGTTAGGGGCTCGGGTTAAGGGTTAGGGGTAGGGTTAAAGGTTAGGGGCTAGGGTTAAGGGTTTGGGGCTAGCAGCTTGGGTTGGGGACTATGGGCTAGGGGCTAGGGTTGGGGGCTAGGGGTTAGGGTTGGCGGCTAGGGTTATGGGCTAGGGTTGGGGGCTATGGGTTAGGGGCTAGGGGCTAGGTTTGGGGGCTAGGGGCTAGGGGTTGGGTGCTATGGGCTAGGTTTGGGGGCTAGGGTCTAGGGGCTAGGGTTTGGGTCTAGGGGCTAGTGCTAGGTGTTAGGGGTTAGGGTTAGGGTTAGGGGCTAGGGTTAGGGTTAAGGGCTATGATTAAGGGCTATGGGCTATAGCAAGGGGTTAGGGGCAAGGGGTTAGGGGCTAGGGATTAGGGGCTAGGGTTAGGGTTTAGGGTTAGGGCCTCGGGTTAAGGGCTAAGGGCTAGGGTTAAGGGCTAGGGGCTAGGGTTAAGGGCTATGGATTAGGGGCTAGGGTTAGGGGCTAGGGTTAGGGGCTAGGGTTAGGGGCTAGGGTTAGGGTCTAGGGTTAGGGGCCAGGGTTAGGGGCGATGGCTAGGGTTAGGTGCGAGGGTTAAGGGTTAGGGGCGAGGGTTAAGAGTTAGAGGTGAGGGGCTAGGGATAGGTTTAGAGTTAGGGGATAGGGTTAGGATTAGGGGTTAGGGTTAGGATTAGGGGTTAGGGTTAGGGGTTAGGGTTAGGGTTAGGGTTAGGGGTTTGGGTTAATGGTTAGGCGCTAGGGTTAAGGGCTAGGCGCTATGGTTAAGCCTCGGGGCTAGGGTTGGGGTTGGGGTTAGTGGCCAGTGGCGGGAGCTAGGGGCTAGGGGTTAAGGTTGGGGGCTAGGGGTTAGGGGCTAGGGCTAAGGGTTAGGGTTAAGTGTTAGGGGCTAGGGGCTATGAGCTAGTGGTTAGGGGCTATGGGCTAGGGTTGGGGGCTAGGGGCAAGGTTTGGGTGACAGCGGTTCGGGGCTAGGGGATAGGGTTGGGGTCTAGGTGCTAGGGTTGGGGTCTAGGGGCTAGGGTTGGGGGCTAGGGGTTTGGGGCTAGGGGCCAGGGTTAGTGTTAGGCGCTAGGGGCTAGTGGTTAGGGGTTCGGGTTAGGGGCTAGGGTTAGGGTTAGTGGCTAGGGGGCGAGGGTTAAGGGCCAGGGGGCGAGGGTTAATGGCTAAGGGTCGAGGGTTAAGTGTTGGGGCGAGGGTTAAAGGTCAGGGGCTAGGGTTGGGTGATAGGAGCTAGGTTTGGGTCTAGGGGCTAAGCTTAGGTGCTAGGCTTAGGGGCTAGGGGCTGGGGCTAGGGGCTAGAGTGGGTGGCTAGGGGCTAGGTTTGGGGTCGAGGAGTTAGGTTTGGGGCTAGGGGCTAGGGTTTGGGCTAGGGTTGGGGTTAGGGGTTAGGGGCTAGGGTTAGTGGCTAGGGCCAGGGGCTAGAGGCTAGGTCTAGGGGCTGGGGCTAGTGGCTAGGGTGTAGGGGCTAGGGGCTAGGGACAAGGGCCTAGGGTTGGTGGCTAGGGGCTAGTGATGGGGCTAAGTGCTAGGAGTTATGGGTTAGGGGCTTGGGGTAGGGGTTAGGAGCTAGGAGTTGGGGTTGGACTAGGGTTGGGGCTTGGCTTAGTGGATAGGCTTAGGGCCTATGATTAGGGGCCAGGGTTAAGGGCTAATGGCTGCAGCTAGGGGCTAGGGTTGGGGGCTAGGGGCTAGGGTTGGGGGTTAGGGGCTAGGACTGGGGGTTGGGGCTATGGTTGAGGGTTAGGGGCGAGTGTCAAGGGTTAGGGGCGAGGGTCAAGGGTTTGGGGCGAGGGTTAGGGGCTAGGGGTTTG
>NW_027598711.1:0-37937 GCF_964194155.1 Cetorhinus maximus
AGCACAGTGCTCTCTCAGTGCTGCATCTCTGACAGTGCAGTGCTCTCTCAGTGCTGCATCTCTGACAGTGCAGTGCTCTCTCAGTGCTGCATCTCTGACAGTGCAGTGCTCTCTCAGTGCTGCGTCTCTGACAGTGCAGTGCTGTCTCATTGCATCTCCGACAGTGCAGTGTTCTCTCAATGCTGCATCTCTGACATTGCAGTGCTCTCTCAGTGCTGCATCTCCGACAGTGCAGTGCTCTCTCAGTGCTGCATCTCTGACAGTGCAGTACTCTCCCATTTCTGCATCTCTGACAGTGCAGTGCTCTCTCAGTGCTGCGTCTCTGACAGTGCAGTGCTGTCTCATTGCTGCATCTCCGACAGTGCAGTGCTCTCTCAATGCTGCATCTCTGACATTGCAGTGCTCTCTCAGTGCTGCATCTCCGACAGTGCAGTGCTCTCTCAGTGCTGCATCTCTGACAGTGCAGTGCTCTCCCATTTCTGCATCTCTGACAGTGCAGTGCTCTCTCAGTGCTGCAGGTCTGACAGTGAAGTGCTCTCTCAGAGCTGCATCTCCGACAGTGCACTGCTCCCTCAGTGATGCATCTCTGACAGTGCAGTGCTCTCTCAGTGCTACGTCTCTGACATTGCAGTGCTCTCTCAGTGCTGCATCTCTGACAGTGCAGTGCACTCTCAGTGCTACATCTCTGACAGAGCTGTGCACTCTCAATGCTGCATCTCTGACACTGCAGTGCTCTCTCAGTGCTTTTCTCCGTCAGTGCAGTGCTCTCCAGTCCTGCATATCTGACATTGCAGTGCTCCACCAGTGCTGCATCTCTTACAGTGCAGTGCTCTCTCAGTGCAGACTGTCTGACAGTGCAGTGCTTCAACAGTGCTGTATCTCAGTCAGTGCAGTGCTCTCCCAGTGCTGCAAATCTGACAGTGCAGTGCTCTCCCTGTGCTGCATCTCTGACAGTGCAGTGCTCTCTCAGTGCTTCATCTCAGACAGTGCAGTGCTCTCTCAGTGCTGCATCTCTGACAGTGCAGTTCTCTCAGTGCTGCATCTCCGACAGTGCAGTCCTCATTCAGTGCTGCTTCTCCGACAGTGCAGTGCTCTCTCAGTGCTGCATCTCCGACAGTGCAGTTCTCTCTCCGTGCTGCATCTCTGACAGTGCAGGGCTCTCTCCGTGCTTCATCTCAGACAGTGCAGTGCTCCCTCAGTGATGCAGTTCTAACAGTGCAGTGCTCTCTCAGTGCTGCACCACCGACAGTGCAGCGCTCGCTCAGTGCTGTGTTTGTGACAGTGTAGTGCTCACACAGTGCTGCATCTCTGACAGTGCAGTGCTCTCCCAGTGCTGCATCTCTGACATTGCAGTGCTCTCTCAGTGCTGCGTCTCTAACAGTGCAGTGCTGTCTCAGTTCTGCATCTCCGACAGTGCAGTGCTGACTCAATGCTGCATCTCTGACTGTGCAGTGATCTCTCAGTGCAGCATCTCCGACAGTGCAGTGTTCTCTCAGTGCTGCATCTCTGACAGTGCAGTGCAATCCCTGTGCTGCATCTCTGACAGTGTCGTGCTCTCCCAGTGCTGCATCTATGACAGTGCAGTGCTCTCCCAGTCCTGCATCTCTGACAGTGCAGTGCTCCACCAGCGATTCATCTCTGACAGTGCATTGCTCTCTCAGTGCTTACTCTCCGACAGTACAGTGCTCTATCAGGGCTGCATCTCCGACATTGCAGTGCTCTCCCAGTGCTGCATCTCTGACAGTGCAGTGCTCTTTCAGTGCTGCATCTCTGACAGTGCAGTGCTCTCTCAGTGCTGCATCTCTAACTGTGCAGTTCTCTCACAGTGCTGCATCTCTGACAGTGCAGTGCTCTCTCAGTGCAGCATCTCTGACAGAGCAATGCTCTCCCAGTGCTGCGTCTCTGACATTGCCGTGCTCTCTCAGTGCTGCGTCTCTGACAATGCAGTGCTGTCTCAGTGCTGCATCTCTGACAGTGCAGTGCTCTCTCAGTGCTGCATCTCCGACAGTGCAGTCCTCATTCAGTGCTGCATCTCCAACAGTGCAGTGCTCTCTCAGTGCTGCATCTCCGACAGTGCAGTTCTCTCTCCGTGCTGCATCTCTGACAGTGCAGTGCTCTCCTAGTGCTGCATCTCTGACATTGCAGTGGTCTCTCAGTGCTGCGTCTCTGACAGTGCAGTGCTGTCTCAGTGCTGCATCTCCGACAGTGCAGTGCTCTCTCAATGCTGAATCTCTGACAGTGCAGTGCTCTCTCAGTGCTGCATCTCCGACAGTGCAGTGCTCTCCCAGTGCTGCATCTCTGATAGTGCAGTGCTCTCCCAGTCCTGCAACTCTGAATGTGCAGTGCTCCACCACTTCTGCAACTCTGACAGTGCAGTGTTGACTCAGTGCTAACTCTCAGACAGTACACTGCTCCATAAGTGCTGCATCCCTGATAGTGCAGTGCTCTCCCAGTGCTGCATCTCTGACAGTGCAGTGCTCTCTCAGTGCTGCATCTCCGACAGTGCAGGGCTCTCTCAGTGCTCGATATCCGACAGTGCAGGGCTCTCTCTTTTCTGCATCTCTGACAGTGCAGTGCTCTCTCAGTGCTGCATCTCTGACAGTGCAGTGCTCTCCCATTGCTGCATCTCTGACAGTGCAGTGTTCTCTCAGTGCAGCAGGTCTGACAGTGCAGTGCTCTGTCAGAGCTGCATCTCCGACAGTGCACTGCTCTCTCAGTGATGCATCTCTGACAGTGCAGTGCTCTCTCAGTGCTACGTCACTGACATTGCAGTGCTCTCTCAGTGCTGCATCTCTGACAGAGCTGTGCACTCTCAATGCTGCATCTCTGACACTGCAGTGCTCTCTCAGTGCTTCATCTCCGTCAGTGCACTGCTCTTTCAGTGCTGCATCTCTGCCAGTTCTGTTCTCTCTCAGTGCTGCAATTCCGACATTGCAGTGCTCCCTCTGTGCTGCATCTCCGACTGTGCAGTGCTCTCTCATTGCTCCGCCTCCGACAGTGCAGTGCTCTCTCTGTGCTGCATCTCTGACAGTGCAGTGCTGTCTCAGTGCTGCATCTCTGACAGTGCAGTGCTCTCTCAGTGATGTATCTCTTACAGTGCAGTGCTCTCCCAGTGCTGCATCTCTGACAGTGCAGTGCTCTCCCAGTCCTGCATATCTTACATTGCGGTGCTCCACCAGTGCTTCATCTCTGACAGTGCAGTGCTCTCTCAGTGCAGACTCTCTGACAGTGCATTGCTCCAACAGTGCTGTATCTCCGAATGTGCAGTGTTCTCCCAGTGCTGCATCTCTGACACTGCAGTGCTCTTTCAGTACTGCATCTCCGACAGTTCAGTGCTCTCCCAGTGCTGCAAATCTGACATTGCAGTGCTCTCCCAGTGCTGCATCTCTGACAGTACAGTGCTGTCTCAGTGCTGCATCTCTGACAGTGCAGTGCTCTCTCAGTGCTGCATCTCTGACAGTGCAGTGCTCTCTCAGTGCTGCATCTCCGACAGTGCAGTCCTCTTTCAGTACTGCATCTCCGACAGTGCAGTGCTTTCCCAGTGCTGCATCTCCGACAGTGCAGTTCTCTCTCCGTGCTGCATCTCTGACAGTGCTGGGCTCTCTCAGTGCTGCATCTCAGACATTGCAGTGCTCCCTCAGTCATGCAGTTCTTACAGTGCAGTGCTCTCCCAGTGCTGCAAATCTGACATTGCAGTGCTCTCCCAGTGCTGCATCTCTGACAGTACAGTGCTGTCTCAGTGCTGCATCTCTGACAGTGCAGTGCTCTCTCAGTGCTGCATCTCTGACAGTGCAGTGCTCTCTCAGTGCTGCATCTCCGACAGTGCAGTCCTCTTTCAGTACTGCATCTCCGACAGTGCAGTGCTTTCCCAGTGCTGCATCTCCGACAGTGCAGTTCTCTCTCCGTGCTGCATCTCTGACAGTGCTGGGCTCTCTCAGTGCTGCATCTCAGACATTGCAGTGCTCCCTCAGTCATGCAGTTCTTACAGTGCAGTGCTCTCTCAGTGCTGCACCACCAACAGTGCAGCGCTCTCTCATTGCTGTGTTTCTGATAGTGCAGTGCTCTCTCAGTGCTGCATCTCTGACAGTGCAGTGCTCTCCCAGTGCTGCATCTCTGACAGTGCAGTGATCTCTCAGTGCTGCATCTCCGACAGTGCAGTGTTCTCTCAGTGCTGCATCTCTAACACTGCAGTGCAATCCCTGTGCTGCATCTCTGACAGACTCCTGCTCTCCCAGTCCTGCATCTCTGACAGTGCATTGCTCCACCAGTGCTGCATCTCTGACAATGCATTGCTCTCTCAGTGCTTACTCTCTGACAGTACAATGCTCCATCAATGCTGCATCTCCGACAGTGCAGTGCTCTCCCAGTGCTGCATGTCTGACGGTGCAGTGCTCTCTCAGTGCTGCATCTCCGACAGTGCAGGGCTCGCTCAGTGCTGGATATCCGACAGTGCAGGGCTCTCTCTTTGCTGCATCTCTGACAGTGCATTGCTCTCCCAGTGCTGCATCTCTGACAGTGCAGCGCTCTCTCAGTGCTGCATCTCTGACAGTGCAGTGCTCTCTGAGTGCTGCATCTCTGACAGTGCAGTGCTCTCTCAGTACTGCATCTACGACAGTGCAGTCCTCTTTCAGTGCTGCATCTCCGACAGTGCAGTGCTCTCTCAGTGCTGCATCTCTGACAGTTCAGTTCTCTCTCCGTGCTGCATCTCAGACAGTGCAGTGCTCCCTCAGTCATGCAGTTCTAACAGTGCAGTGCTCTCCCAGTGCTGCATCTCTGACAGTGCAATGCTCTTTCAGTGCTGCATCTCTCACAGTGCAGTGCTCTCTCAGTGCTGCATCTCTGACAGTGCAGTTGTCTCTCAGTGCTGTATCTCTGACAGTGTAGTGCTCTCTCAGTGCAGAATTTCTGACAGAGCAGTGCTCTCCCAGTGATGCATCTCTGACAGTGCTGCGCTCTCTCAGTGCTGCATCTCTGAAAGTGCAGTGCTCTCTCATTGATGCATCTCTGACAGTGCAGGTCTCTATCAGTTCTGCATCTCCAACAGTACAGTGCTCTCTCAGTGCTGCATCTCTGACAGTGCAGGGCTCCCTCCAAGCTGCATCTCAGACAGTGCAGTGCTCCCTCAGTGCTGCAGCTCTAACAGTGCCGTTCTCTCTCAGTGCTGAACCTCCGACAGTGCAGCACTCTCTCAGTGCTGCGTTTCTGACAGTGCAGTGCTTTCTCAGTGCAGCATCTCTGACAGTGGAGTGCTCTCCCAGTCCTGCATCTCTGACAGTGCAGTGCTCCCCCAGTGCTGCATCTCTGACAGTGCATTGCTCTCTCAGTGCTTACTCTCTGACAGTACAGTGCTCCATCAGTGCTGCATCTCCGACAGTGCAGTGCTCTCTCATTGATGCATCTCTGACAGCGCAGGTCTCTATCAGTGCTGCAACTCCAACAGTACAGTGCTCTCTCAGTGCTGCATCTCTGACAGTGTAGGGCTCTCTCCATGCTGCATCTCAGACAGTGCAGTGCTCCCTCAGTGCTGCAGGTCTAACAATGCAGTTCCCTCTCAGTGCTGCACATCCGACAGTGCAGTGCTCTCCCAGTGCTGCATCTCCAACAGTAAAATGCTGTCTCAGTGCTGCATTTCTGACAGCACAGTGCTCTCTCAGTGCTGCATCTCTGACAGTGCAGTGCTCTCTCAGTGCTGCATCTCTGACAGTGCAGTGCTCTCTCAGTGCTGCATCTCTGACAGTGCAGTGCTCTCTCAGTGCTGCGTCTCTGACAGTGCAGTGCTGTCTCATTGCTGCATCTCCGACAGTGCAGTGTTCTCTCAATGCTGCATCTCTGACATTGCAGTGCTCTCTCAGTGCTGCATCTCCGACAGTGCAGTGCTCTCTCAGTGCTGCATCTCTGACAGTGCAGTGCTCTCCCATTTCTGCATCTCTGACAGTGCAGTGCTCTCTCAGTGCTGCGTCTCTGACAGTGCAGTGCTGTCTCATTGCTGCATCTCCGACAGTGCAGTGCTCTCTCAATGCTGCATCTCTGACATTGCAGTGCTCTCTCAGTGCTGCATCTCCGACAGTGCAGTGCTCTCTCAGTGCTGCATCTCTGACAGTGCAGTGCTCTCCCATTTCTGCATCTCTGACAGTGCAGTGCTCTCTCAGTGCTGCAGGTCTGACAGTGAAGTGCTCTCTCAGAGCTGCATCTCCGACAGTGCACTGCTCCCTCAGTGATGCATCTCTGACAGTGCAGTGCTCTCTCAGTGCTACGTCTCTGACATTGCAGTGCTCTCTCAGTGCTGCATCTCTGACAGTGCAGTGCACTCTCAGTGCTACATCTCTGACAGAGCTGTGCACTCTCAATGCTGCATCTCTGACACTGCAGTGCTCTCTCAGTGCTTTTCTCCGTCAGTGCAGTGCTCTCCCAGTGCTGCATCTCTGACAGTGCAGTGCTCTCCCAGTCCTGCATATCTGACATTGCAGTGCTCCACCAGTGCTGCATCTCTTACAGTGCAGTGCTCTCTCAGTGCAGACTGTCTGACAGTGCAGTGCTTCAACAGTGCTGTATCTCAGTCAGTGCAGTGCTCTCCCAGTGCTGCAAATCTGACAGTGCAGTGCTCTCCCTGTGCTGCATCTCTGACAGTGCAGTGCTCTCTCAGTGCTTCATCTCAGACAGTGCAGTGCTCTCTCAGTGCTGCATCTCTGACAGTGCAGTTCTCTCAGTGCTGCATCTCCGACAGTGCAGTCCTCATTCAGTGCTGCTTCTCCGACAGTGCAGTGCTCTCTCAGTGCTGCATCTCCGACAGTGCAGTTCTCTCTCCGTGCTGCATCTCTGACAGTGCAGGGCTCTCTCCGTGCTTCGTCTCAGACAGTGCAGTGCTCCCTCAGTGATGCAGTTCTAACAGTGCAGTGCTCTCTCAGTGCTGCACCACCGACAGTGCAGCGCTCGCTCAGTGCTGTGTTTGTGACAGTGTAGTGCTCACACAGTGCTGCATCTCTGACAGTGCAGTGCTCTCCCAGTGCTGCATCTCTGACATTGCAGTGCTCTCTCAGTGCTGCGTCTCTAACAGTGCAGTGCTGTCTCAGTTCTGCATCTCCGACAGTGCAGTGCTGACTCAATGCTGCATCTCTGACTGTGCAGTGATCTCTCAGTGCAGCATCTCCGACAGTGCAGTGTTCTCTCAGTGCTGCATCTCTGACAGTGCAGTGCAATCCCTGTGCTGCATCTCTGACAGTGTCGTGCTCTCCCAGTGCTGCATCTATGACAGTGCAGTGCTCTCCCAGTCCTGCATCTCTGACAGTGCAGTGCTCCACCAGCGATTCATCTCTGACAGTGCATTGCTCTCTCAGTGCTTACTCTCCGACAGTACAGTGCTCTATCAGGGCTGCATCTCCGACATTGCAGTGCTCTCCCAGTGCTGCATCTCTGACAGTGCAGTGCTCTTTCAGTGCTGCATCTCTGACAGTGCAGTGCTCTCTCAGTGCTGCATCTCTAACTGTGCAGTTCTCTCACAGTGCTGCATCTCTGACAGTGCAGTGCTCTCTCAGTGCAGCATCTCTGACAGAGCAATGCTCTCCCAGTGCTGCGTCTCTGACATTGCCGTGCTCTCTCAGTGCTGCGTCTCTGACAATGCAGTGCTGTCTCAGTGCTGCATCTCTGACAGTGCAGTGCTCTCTCAGTGCTGCATCTCCGACAGTGCAGTCCTCATTCAGTGCTGCATCTCCAACAGTGCAGTGCTCTCTCAGTGCTGCATCTCCGACAGTGCAGTTCTCTCTCCGTGCTGCATCTCTGACAGTGCAGTGCTCTCCTAGTGCTGCATCTCTGACATTGCAGTGGTCTCTCAGTGCTGCGTCTCTGACAGTGCAGTGCTGTCTCAGTGCTGCATCTCCGACAGTGCAGTGCTCTCTCAATGCTGAATCTCTGACAGTGCAGTGCTCTCTCAGTGCTGCATCTCCGACAGTGCAGTGCTCTCCCAGTGCTGCATCTCTGATAGTGCAGTGCTCTCCCAGTCCTGCAACTCTGAATGTGCAGTGCTCCACCACTTCTGCAACTCTGACAGTGCAGTGCTGACTCAGTGCTAACTCTCAGACAGTACACTGCTCCATAAGTGCTGCATCCCTGATAGTGCAGTGCTCTCCCAGTGCTGCATCTCTGACAGTGCAGTGCTCTCTCAGTGCTGCATCTCCGACAGTGCAGGGCTCTCGCAGTGCTCGATATCCGACAGTGCAGGGCTCTCTCTTTTCTGCATCTCTGACAGTGCAGTGCTCTCTCAGTGCTGCATCTCTGACAGTGCAGTGCTCTCCCATTGCTGCGTCTCTGACAGTGCAGTGTTCTCTCAGTGCAGCAGGTCTGACAGTGCAGTGCTCTGTCAGAGCTGCATCTCCGACAGTGCACTGCTCTCTCAGTGATGCATCTCTGACAGTGCAGTGCTCTCTCAGTGCTACGTCACTGACATTGCAGTGCTCTCTCAGTGCTGCATCTCTGACAGAGCTGTGCACTCTCAATGCTGCATCTCTGACACTGCAGTGCTCTCTCAGTGCTTCATCTCCGTCAGTGCACTGCTCTTTCAGTGCTGCATCTCTGCCAGTTCTGTTCTCTCTCAGTGCTGCAATTCCGACATTGCAGTGCTCCCTCTGTGCTGCATCTCCGACTGTGCAGTGCTCTCTCATTGCTCCGCCTCCGACAGTGCAGTGCTCTCTCTGTGCTGCATCTCTGACAGTGCAGTGCTGTCTCAGTGCTGCATCTCTGACAGTGCAGTGCTCTCTCAGTGATGTATCTCTTACAGTGCAGTGCTCTCCCAGTGCTGCATCTCTGACAGTGCAGTGCTCTCCCAGTCCTGCATATCTTACATTGCGGTGCTCCACCAGTGCTTCATCTCTGACAGTGCAGTGCTCTCTCAGTGCAGACTCTCTGACAGTGCATTGCTCCAACAGTGCTGTATCTCCGAATGTGCAGTGTTCTCCCAGTGCTGCATCTCTGACACTGCAGTGCTCTTTCAGTACTGCATCTCCGACAGTTCAGTGCTCTCCCAGTGCTGCAAATCTGACATTGCAGTGCTCTCCCAGTGCTGCATCTCTGACAGTACAGTGCTGTCTCAGTGCTGCATCTCTGACAGTGCAGTGCTCTCTCAGTGCTGCATCTCTGACAGTGCAGTGCTCTCTCAGTGCTGCATCTCCGACAGTGCAGTCCTCTTTCAGTACTGCATCTCCGACAGTGCAGTGCTTTCCCAGTGCTGCATCTCCGACAGTGCAGTTCTCTCTCCGTGCTGCATCTCTGACAGTGCTGGGCTCTCTCAGTGCTGCATCTCAGACATTGCAGTGCTCCCTCAGTCATGCAGTTCTTACAGTGCAGTGCTCTCTCAGTGCTGCACCACCAACAGTGCAGCGCTCTCTCATTGCTGTGTTTCTGACAGTGCAGTGCTCTCTCAGTGCTGCATCTCTGACAGTGCAGTGCTCTCCCAGTGCTGCATCTCTGACAGTGCAGTGATCTCTCAGTGCTGCATCTCCGACAGTGCAGTGTTCTCTCAGTGCTGCATCTCTAACACTGCAGTGCAATCCCTGTGCTGCATCTCTGACAGACTCCTGCTCTCCCAGTCCTGCATCTCTGACAGTGCATTGCTCCACCAGTGCTGCATCTCTGACAATGCATTGCTCTCTCAGTGCTTACTCTCTGACAGTACAATGCTCCATCAATGCTGCATCTCCGACAGTGCAGTGCTCTCCCAGTGCTGCATGTCTGACGGTGCAGTGCTCTCTCAGTGCTGCATCTCCGACAGTGCAGGGCTCGCTCAGTGCTGGATATCCGACAGTGCAGGGCTCTCTCTTTGCTGCATCTCTGACAGTGCATTGCTCTCTCAGTGCTGCATCTCTGACAGTGCAGTGCTCTCCCATTGCTGCATCTCTGACAGCGCAGTGCTCTCTCAGTGCTGCAGGTCTGACATTGCAGTGTTCTCTCAGATCTGCATCTCCGACAGTGCACTGCTCTCTCAGTGATGCATCTCTGACAGTGCAGTGCTCTCTCAGTGCTGACTCACTGACATTGCAGTGCACCAAAAGTGCTGTATCTTCGACAGTGCAGTGTTCTCCCAGTGCTGCATCTCTGACAGTGCAGTGCTCTCTCAGAACTCCATCTCCGACCATGCAGTGCTCTACCAGTGCTGCAAATCTGACAGTGCAGTGCTCTCCCAGTGCTGCATCTTTGACAGTGCAGTGCTCTCTCAGTGCTGCATCTCTGACAGTGCAGTGCTCTCTGAGTGCTGCATCTCTGACAGTGCAGTGCTCTCTCAGTACTGCATCTACGACAGTGCAGTCCTCTTTCAGTGCTGCATCTCCGACAGTGCAGTGCTCTCTCAGTGCTGCATCTCCGACAGTTCAGTTCTCTCTCCGTGCTGCATCTCAGACAGTGCAGTGCTCCCTCAGTCATGCAGTTCTAACAGTGCAGTGCTCTCTCAGTGCTGCACCACTGACAGTGCAGCGCTCTCTCAGTGCTGTTTTTCTGACAGTGCAGTGCTCTCTCAGTGCTGCATCTCTGAAGGTGCAGTGCTCTCCCAGTGCTGCATCTCTGACAGTGCAGTTCTCTCTCAGTGCTGCATCTCCGACAGTGCAGTCCTCATTCAGTGCTGCATCTCCGACAGTGCAGTGCTCTCTCAGTGCTGCATCTCCGACAGTGCAGTTCTCTCTCCGTGCTGCATCTCTGACAGTGCAGGGCTCTCTCCGTGCTGCATCTCAGACAGTGCAGTGCTCCCTCAGTCATGCAGTTCTAACAGTGCAGTGCTCTCTCAGTGCTGCACCACCGACAATGCAGCGCTCGCTCAGTGCTGTGTTTGTGACAGTGTAGTGCTCTCTCAGTGCTGCATCTCTGACAGTGCAGTGCTCTCTCAGTGCTGCATCTCCGACAGTGCAGTGCTGTCTCAGTGCTGCATCTCCGACAGTGCAGTGCTCACTCAATGCTGCATCTCTGACTGTGCAGTGATCTCTCAGTGCTGCATCTATGACAGTGCAGTGTTCTCTCAGTGCTGCATCTCTGACAGTGCAGTGCAATCCCTGTGCTGCATCTCTGAGAGTGTCGTGCTCTCCCAGTGCTGCATCTATGACAGTGCAGTGCTCTCCCAGTCCTGCATCTCTGACAGTGCATTGCTCTCTCAGTGCTTACTCTCTGACAGTACAGTGCTCCATCAGTGCTGCATCTCGGACAGTGCAGTGCTCTCCCAGTGCTGCATCTCTGACAGTGCAATGCTCTTTCAGTGCTGCATCTCTGACAGTGCAGTGCTCTCTCAGTGCTGCATCTCTGACAGTGCAGTTGTCTCTCAGTGCTATATCTCTGACAGTGCAGTGCTCTCTCAGTGCAGCATTTCTGACAGTGCAGTGCTCTCCCAGTGCTGCATCTCTGACAGTGCAGCGCTCTCTCAGTGCTGCATCTCTGACAGTGCAGTGCTCTCTGAGTGCTGCATCTCTGACAGTGCAGTGCTCTCTCAGTACTGCATCTACGACAGTGCAGTCCTCTTTCAGTGCTGCATCTCCGACAGTGCAGTGCTCTCTCAGTGCTGCATCTCCGACAGTTCAGTTCTCTCTCCGTGCTGCATCTCAGACAGTGCAGTGCTCCCTCAGTCATGCAGTTCTAACAGTGCAGTGCTCTCTCAGTGCTGCATCTCTGACAGTGCAGTGCTCTCTCATTGATGCATCTCTGACAGTGCAGGTCTCTATCAGTTCTGCATCTCCAACAGTACAGTGCTCTCTCAGTGCTGCATCTCTGACAGTGCAGGGCTCCCTCCAAGCTGCATCTCAGACAGTGCAGTGCTCCCTCAGTGCTGCAGCTCTAACAGTGCCGTTCTCTCTCAGTGCTGAAGCTCCGACAGTGCAGCGCTCTCTCAGTGTTGCGGTTCTGACAGTGCAGTGCTTTCTCAGTGCAGCATCGCTGACAGTGGTGTGCTCTCCCAGTCCTGCATCTCTGACAGTGCAGTGCTCCCCCAGTGCTGCATCTCTGACAGTGCATTGCTCTCTCAGTGCTTACTCTCTGACAGTACAGTGCTCCATCAGTGCTGCATCTCCGACAGTGCAGTGCTCTCTCATTGATGCATCTCTGACAGTGCAGGTCTCTATCAGTGCTGCAACTCCAACAGTACAGTGCTCTCTCAGTGCTGCATCTCTGACAGTGTAGGGCTCTCTCCATGCTGCATCTCAGACAGTGCAGTGCTCCCTCAGTGCTGTAGTTCTAACAATGCAGATCTCTCTCAGTGCTGCACATCCGACAGTGCAGTGCTCTCCCAGTGCTGCATCTCCGACAGTAAAATGCTGTCTCAGTGCTGCAATTCTGACAGTGCAGTGCTCTCCCAGTGCTGCATCTCCGACAGTAAAATGCTGTCTCAGTGCTGCAATTCTGACAGTGCAGTGCTCTCTCAGTGCTGCATCTCTGACAGTGCAGTGCTCTCTCAGTGCTGCATCTCTGACAGTGCAGTGCTCTCTCAGTGCTGCATCTCTGACAGTGCAGTGCTCTCTCAGTCCTGCATCTCCGACAGTGCAGTCCTCTTTCAGTGCTGCATCTCCGACAGTGCAGTGCTCTCCCAGTGCTGCATCTCCGACAGTAAAATGCTCTCCCCGTGCTGCATCTCTGACATTGCATTGGTCTCTCAGTGCTGCGTCTCTGACAGTGCAGTGCTGTCTCAGTGCTGCATCTCCGACAGTGCAGTGCTCTCTCAATGCTGCATCTCTGACATTGCAGTGCTCTCTCAGTGCTGCATCTCCGACAGTGCAGTGCTCTCCCAGTGCTGCATCTCTGATAGTGCAGTTCTCTCCCAGTCCTGCAACTCTGAAAGTGCAGTTCTCTACCATTTCTGCATCTCTGACAGTGCAGTGCTATCTCAGTGCTGACTCTCTGACAGTACAGTGCTCCATCAGTGCTGCATCTCCGACAGTGCAGTGCTTTCCCAGTGCTGCATCTCTGGCAGTGCAGTGCTATCTCAGTGCTGCATCTCTGACAGCGCAGGGCTCTCTCTGTGCTGGATATCCAGCAGTGCAGGGCTCTCTCTTTGCTGCATTTCTGACAGTGCAGTGCTCTCTCAGTGCTGCATCTCTGACAATGCAGTGCTCTCCCATTTCTGCATCTCTGACAGTGCAGTGCTCTCTCAGTGCTGCAGGTCTGACAGTGAAGTGCTCTCTCAGAGCTGCATCTCCGACAGTGCACTGCTTTCTCAGTGATGCATCTCTGACAGTGCAGGGCTCTCTCAGTGATACGTCTCTGACATTGCACTGCTCTCTCAGTGCTGCATCTCTGACAGTGCAGTGCACTCTCAGTGCTACATCTCTGACAGAGCTGTGCACTCTCAATGCTGCATCTCTGACACTGCAGTGCTCTCTCAGTGCTTTTCTCCGTAAGTGCAGTGCTCTCCCAGTGCTGCATCTCTGACAGTGCAGTGCTCTCCCAGTCCTGCATATCTGACATTGCAGTGCTCCACCAGTGCTGCATCTCTGACAGTGCAGTGCTCTCTCAGTGCAGACTCTCTGACAGTGCAGTGCTTCAACAGTGCTGTATCTCCGTCAGTGCAGTGCTCTCCCAGTGCTGCAAATCTGACAGTGCAGTGCTCTCCCTGTGCTGCATCTCTGACAGTGCAGTGCTCTCTCAGTGCTTCATCTCAGACAGTGCAGTGCTCTCTCAGTGCTGCATCTCTGACAGTGCAGTTCTCTCTCAGTGCTGCATTTCCGACAGTGCAGTCCTCTTTCAGTGCTGCATCTCCGACAGTGCAGTGCTCTCTCAGTGCTGCAAATCTGACAGTGCAGTGCTCTCCCTGTGCTGCATCTCTGACAGTGTAGTGCTCTCTCAGTGCTGCATCTCTGACAGTGCAGTGCTCTCCCAGTCCTGCATCTCTGACATTGCAGTGCTCTCTCAGTGCTGCGTCTCTAACAATGCAGTGCTGTCTCAGTTCTGCATCTCCGACAGTGCAGTGCTCACTCAATGCTGCATCTCTGACAGTGCAGTGTTCTCTCAGTGCTGCATCTCTGACAGTGCAGTGCAATCCCTGTGCTGCATCTCTGACAGTGTCGTGCTCTCCCATTGCTGCATCTATGACAGTGCAGTGCTCTCCCAGTCCTGCATCTCTGACAGTGCAGTGCTCCACCAGTGATTCATCTATGACAGTGCATTGCTCTCTCAGTGCATACTCTCTGACAGTACAGTGCTCTATCAGGGCTGCATCTCCGACATTGCAGTGCTCTCTCAGTGCTGCATCTCTAACTGTGCAGTTCTCTCTCAGTGCTGCACCACCGACAATGCAGCGCTCGCTCAGTGCTGTGTTTGTGACATTGTAGTGCTCTCTCAGTGCTGCATCTCTGACAGTGCAGTGCTCTCCCAGTGCTGCATCTCTGACATTGCAGTGCTCTCTCAGTGCTGTGTCTCTAACAGTGCAGTGCTGTCTCAGTTCTGCATCTCCGACAGTGCAGTGCTCACTCAATGCAGCATCTCCGACAGTGCAGTGTTCTCTCAGTGCTGCATCTCTGACAGTGCAGTGCAATCCCTGTGCTGCATCTCTGACAGTGTCGTGCTCTCCCATTGCAGCATCTATGACAGTGCAGTGCTCTCCCAGTCCTGCATCTCTGACAGTGCAGTGCTCCACCAGTGATTCATCTATGACAGTGCATTGCTCTCTCAGTGCATACTCTCTGACAGTACAGTGCTCTATCAGGGCTGCATCTCCGACATTGCAGTGCTCTCTCAGTGCTGCATCTCTAACTGTGCAGTTCTCTCTCAGTGCTGCATCTCTGACAGTGCAGTGCTCTCTCAGTGCAGCATCTCTGACAGAGCAGTCCTCTCCCAGTGCTGCGTCTCTGACATTGCAGTGCTCTCTCAGTGCTGCATCTCTGACAATGCAGTGCTCTCCCAGTCCTGCATCTCTGACAGTGCAGTGCTCCCCCAGTGCTGCATCTCTGACAGTGCATTGCTCTCTCAGTGCTTACTCTCTGACAGTACAGTGCTCCATCAGTGCTGCATCTCCAGCAGTGCAGTGCTCTCTCAGTGCTGCATCTCCGACAGTGCAGTTCTCTCTCCATGCTGCATCTCTGACAGTGCAGTGCTCTCCCAGTGCTGCATCTCTGACATTGCAGTGGTCTCTCAGTGCTGCGTCTCTGACAGTGCAGTGCTGTCTCAGTGCTGCATCTCCGACAGTGCAGTGCTCTCTCAATGCTGAATCTCTGACAGTACAGTGCTCTCTCAGTGCTGCATCTCCGACAGTGCAGTGCTCTCCCAGTGCTGCATCTCTGATAGTGCAGTGCTCTCCCAGTCCTGCAACTCTGAATGTGCAGTGCTCCACCACGTCTGCAACTCTGACAGTGCAGTGCTGTCTCAGTGCTAACTCTCAGACAGTACACTGCTTCATCAGTGCTGCATCCCCGATAGTGCAGTGCTCTCCCAGTGCTGCATCTCTGACAGTGCAGTGCTCTCTCAGTGCTGCATCTCCGACAGGGCAGGGCTCTCGCAGTGCTCGATA
Source organism: Cetorhinus maximus (assembly GCF_964194155.1). Lineage (NCBI taxonomy): Eukaryota > Metazoa > Chordata > Chondrichthyes > Lamniformes > Cetorhinidae > Cetorhinus > Cetorhinus maximus. Next base: position 15,461 of record NW_027598711.1, read on the forward strand.
TCCGACAGTGCAGGGCTCTCTCTTTTCTGCATCTCTGACAGTGCAGTGCTCTCTCAGTGCTGCATCTCTGACAGTGCAGTGCTCTCCCATTGCTGCATCTCTGACAGTGCAGTGCTCTCTCAGTGCTGCAGGTCTGACAGTGCAGTGCTCTGTCAGAGCTGCATCTCCGACAGTGCACTGCTCTCTCAGTGATGCATCTCTGACAGTGCAGTGCTCTCTCAGTGCTGCATCTCTGACAGTGCAGTGCTCTCTCAGTGCTACGTCACTGACATTGCAGTGCTCTCTCAGTGCTGCATCTCTGACAGAGCTGTGCACTCTCAATGCTGCATCTCTGACACTGCAGTGCTCTCTCAGTGCTTCATCTCCGTCAGTGCAGTGCTCTTTCAGCGCTGCATCTCTGCTAGTTCTGTTCTCTCTCAGTGCTGCAATTCCGACAGTGCAGTGCTCCCTCTGTGCTGCATCTCCGACTGTGCAGTGCTCTCTCATTGCTCCGCCTCCGACAGTGCAGTGCTCTCTCTGTGCTGCATCTCTGACAGTGCAGTGCTGTCTCAGTGCTGCATCTCTGACAGTGCAGTGCTCTCTCAGTGATGTATCTCTTACAGTGCAGTGCTCTCCCAGTGCTGCATCTCTGACAGTGCAGTGCTCTCCCAGTCCTGCATATCTTACATTGCGGTGCTCCACCAGTGCTTCATCTCTGACAGTGCAGTGCTCTCTCAGTGCAGACTCTCTGACAGTGCATTGCTCCAACAGTGCTGTATCTCCGAATGTGCAGTGTTCTCCCAGTGCTGCATCTCTGACACTGCAGTGCTCTTTCAGTACTGCATCTCCGACAGTTCAGTGCTCTCCCAGTGCTGCAAATCTGACGGTGCAGTGCTCTCCCAGTGCTGCATCTCTGACAGTGCAGTGCTGTCTCAGTGCTGCATCTCTGACAGTGCAGTGCTCTCTCAGTGCTGCATCTCTGACAGTGCAGTGCTCTCTCAGTGCTGCATTTCCGACAGTGCAGTCCTCTTTCAGTACTGCATCTCCGACAGTGCAGTGCTCTCCCAGTGCTGCATCTCCGACAGTGCAGTTCTCTCTCAGTGCTGCATCTCAGACATTGCAGTGCTCCCTCAGTCATGCAGTTCTTACAGTGCAGTGCTCTCTCAGTGCTGCACCACCGACAGTGCAGCGCTCTCTCATTGCTGTGTTTCTGACAGTGCAGTGCTCTCTCAGTGCTGCATCTCTGACAGTGCAGTGCTCTCCCAGTGCTGCATCTCTGACATTGCAGTGCTCTCTCATTGCTGCATCTCTGACAGTGCAGTGCTCTCTCAGTGCTGCATCTCTGACAGAGCTGTGCACTCTCAATGCTGCATCTCTGACACTGCAGTGCTCTCTCAGTGCTTCATCTCCATCAGTGCAGTGCTCTTTCAGTGCTGCATGTCTGCCAGTTCTGTTCTCTCTCAGTGCTGCAATTCCGACATTGCAGTGCTCCCTCTGTGCTGCATCTCCGACTGTGCAGTGCTCTCTCATTGCTCCGCCTCCGACAGTGCAGTGCTCTCTCTGTGCTGCATCTCTGACAGTGCAGTGCTCTCCCAGTCCTGCATATCTTACATTGCAGTGCTCCACCAGTGCTTCATCTCTGACAGTGCAGTGCTGTCTCAGTTCTGCATCTCTGACAGTGCAGTGCTCTCCCAGTGCTGCATCTCTGACAGTGCAGTGCTCTCTCAGTGCTGCATTTCCGACAGTGCAGTCCTCTTTCAGTACTGCATCTCCGACAGTGCAGTGCTCTCCCAGTGCTGCATCTCCGACAGTGCAGTTCTCTCTCCGTGCTGCATCTCTGACAGTGCTGGGCTCTCTCAGTGCTGCATCTCAGACATTGCAGTGCTCCCTCAGTCATGCAGTTCTTACAGTGCAGTGCTCTCTCAGTGCTGCACCACCGACAGTGCAGCGCTCTCTCATTGCTGTGTTTCTGATAGTGCAGTGCTCTCTCAGTGCTGCATCTCTGACAGTGCAGTGCTCTCCCAGTGCTGCATCTCTGACATTGCAGTGCTCTCTCATTGCTGCGTCTCTGACAGTGCAGTGCTGTCTCAGTGCTGCATCTCCGACAGTGCAGTGCTCACTCAATGCTGCATCTCTGACAGTGCAGTGATCTCTCAGTGCTGCATCTCCGACAGTGCAGTGTTCTCTCAGTGCTGCATCTCTAACAGTGCAGTGCAATCCCTGTGCTGCATCTCTGACAGTGTCCTGCTCTCCCAGTGCTGCGTCTATGACAGTGCAGTGCTCTCCCAGTCCTGCATCTCTGACAGTGCATTGCTCCACCAGTGCTGCATCTCTGACAGTGCATTGCTCTCTCAGTGCTTACTCTCTGACAGTACAGTGCTCCATCAGTGCTGCATCTCCGACAGTGCAGTGCTCTCCCAGTGCTGCATCTTTGACAGTGCAGTGCTCTTTCAGTGCTGCAGCTCTTACAGTGCAGTGCTCTCTCAGTGCTGCACCTCCGACATTGCAGCACTCACTCATGTCTGCATTTCTGACATTGCAGTGCTCTCTCAGTGCTGCATCTCTGACAGTGCCGTGCTTCCCAGTGCTGCATCTCTGACAGTGCTGGGCTCTCTCAGTGCTGCCTCTCTGACAGTGCAGTGCTCTCCCAGTGCTGCGTCTCTGACAGTCCTTTCCTCTCTCAGTGCTGCATCTCTGACAGTGCAGTGCTCTCTCATTGATGCATCTCTGACAGTGCAGGTCTCTCTCAGTGCTGCATCTCTGACAGTGCAGTGCTCTCTCAGTGCTGCACCTCTGACAGTGCAGTTCTCTCTCAGTGCTCTGTCTCTGACAGTGCAGTGCTCTCTCAGTGCTGCATCTCTGACAGTGCAGTGCTCTCTCAGTGCTGCATCTCCGCCAGTGCAGTGCTCTCTCAGTGCTGCATCTCTGACAGTGTTTCTCTGACATTGCAACACTCTCCCCCTATTTCACTGGAGTGTCTGCCTGGAATATAATCTATGTGCGACTTAAACCCTACTCCTCAGACTCAGAGCTAAGATCATTAGTTTTTCCAGTTGATAGATATTCGGGATTTAATTGGTTTGCTTCTCAGGCAAGCCTTTCATCTGAATATCCATTTATTGAGAGCAGCAGAAGATGGGAGTGGACGGTGTAAGAATTGGAGTTCAGTTTTTATAAATCTGAGAAGCTGCTGTCATTAACATGTGGCCGTGTTGTCCTCTCATTAAGAAGCCGCAGGAGTTTGGGCTTTGGGAATATTGGATAATTCCTGTGGTCTTTGTGCTTTGAGTGCCGGGATTTTGCGGCCCTGTTGTGGGTGGGACTTACGCCGAGCGAGGCAGTGCCCTAGCCAGAGGTCTACGGACCTGCGGGGGGGAAGTGGAAGATTCTGGTGGTGGGGGGTGTGGAGAATCCCGCTAGAGGAGTGAGGTCAACTGTGCCAAGTCCCCCCGCGTAACTGTGTGCTTGACAATACGCGCCATGCCTGTTGGATCCCAGTGGGCAGGGGGATAAATGCCAGCCTATATTCACTGTCACCTCTCCCACTCCCAGGATGGGGAAGGTCCCTCAGCCCCTCCAAGCTCGTCCGTGCTGAAGGCCCGACAATTCACATCACCTCACCCAGCGGCTTGTTATCGGTTCCAGGGTTGGTGAGGGATGCGTGCCAACGCTTAATCCTCCCACTGCCCAGCGGAAATTGGGCAGTGAGTGGGGGGGTGCAGCAGTTCAGATCGGCCTAGTTGCTTACCCACCCCCCCCAACCCCCGCCAATCCCGGGGCCCTCAGGAAATGACTGCCCCCCCCCCCATTTTAACCCCCTCGACTGAGCAGGAGGGCAAAGGGCAGCCACCCAAGGCTCATTGAGCCTTCAGGAGAGAGACGTTGCTGTGAGGACTGGAGTCAAGTACAGGCTGACCCACATACGCACACCCTCTCTCGCCACACCTTTCGACTCTGATTTCGGGCACGCGTAAAGGCAAGTTCAACTTCTTAAAAATGGCTCAGAAAAGGGAGAATGTTCAAAGCAAACTCCTCACGACAGCAGTGAATCCATTGGAGTTTAGAAGAACGAGAGGTGATCTTATTGAAACATATAAGATCCTGAGGGGACTTGACAGGGTGGATGCTGAGAGGGTCTTTGCCCCTTGTGGGAGAGTCTAGAACTAGGGGGACACAGTTAAGAATTAAGGGGTCTCCCATTTAAGAAGGTAATGAGGAGAATGTTTTCTCTCAGACGGTTGTTGTTAGTCATTAGGATTCTCTTCCCCAGAGAGCAGTGGAGGGAATATATTCATTGCTTAGTGAGACAGGTTTTTGATTGACGTGGGAGGGTTATGGGGGTCAGACAGGAAAGTGAAGATAAGGCCACAATCAGATCAGCCATGATCTTATTGAAGGGTAGAGCAGACTCGAGGAGCTGAATGGCCTCCCACTGCTCCCAATTCTCCCGTTCTTGGGAGAAACCACACAGTTAAGGCAATTGTTTTGCCGCCGGCACGCACCACTGAAATGAAACGGGGCAGATGAGCCTCTTTGTGCACCGTGAATGTCTTTTGGAACTCGCACATTCGGGGAACGCTAAAACTGATTTCCGGTTTCAAAATCGCCCCAAGACCCAGCCTGCAGTGCAGTGTTTGTGCAGCAGATGGCGCCCAGGGCTCAGCAGAAGCTCAGAGCTGGTTCAGCTCCCCCCAGCCCTTCATCGATGGGTTAACCACAGTCACAATGGAGCCTGTTTAAACACTGCAGCCTCATTTTATGTGGCCTTACACTTCATTTCATTTAGGGTTTTCACCAGCCGAGGATTAATTAAAAGTTCAACCTTATCCAGAGGTGCGGAATATAAAACAGGACCTTATTTACCTCACAATGATAGTCAGACCTGACGTCTCCAACTGAACTGAAGGGTAATCTAGTGTTAAACTGGCTGAACTGTGTTTGTCTTGGGGTCCCAGGGCTTGAGGCAGCTGCTGAGGTGGCAGTCAAGGTGGTACCAAGGTGGGCAAAAAGACATTCCCTCGCTCCCCTGGTCAGTCTTTCTCTTCCACCCTCCAGAAAGACAAGGGGCCATCTAAAATTCTCCGTCCTTACTCATAGCAAGTCCTGGGCCTGAATTTTGCGCCATTAACGGCCGGTCGGCGCGAAACGCGGGCTGGAGAGAGGCCCAGCACTGCCGGTGGTGGGTGGCGGGAGGAGGGCAAGCGCTGAAGTCACCCGCGGGCGCGGGTGGGCACTCCGAGAGAGCTCCCTAGAGGGCAGAGGGCTGCCTCAAGGGAGCTGCAGACCTCCAAATAATATAACTCAGCACAAAAAAGAAGCTGCCAAAGCCAAATCATCCATGCAGCACAATCGAGCGCCTGAAAGCAGGCCTCATAGCAAGAAATAAAAAACAGGCCCCAGGCCTTCCTTTTTGCTTGAAATCCTAACGGAACTTTCATCCCACCCTTGGATGAGGTTTCACCCCCAAGTACGATTGGCCCACCCGCCCGCCATAAGGTTGGACGGGCCAGGAAAAATCGCTGGCCATTGGGGTGTTAATGGGTGTAACTGCCCGCTTAATTGTCAGTGGGCACTCTCCTGGCATGCCCGCTGAGCGATGACGTAGGGACGCTGGCCTGGTGTCATCTCACCGTGTAAGATTTTATGTCTGTTTAGGTCAGGCGTGTGCCCGCGGGGTGGGGGTGGGGTGTAAAATCCTGGCGCAGTTTTTTTAAAAACGTTTACTCGTGGGATGTGGGCATTGCTGGCCTGCATTTATTGCCCTTGTTCAGAGGCTGTGGGCCCGGAGTCACCTGTAGGCCTCATTCCTTCCCTGAAGGGCATTAGTGAACCAGATGGGTTTTTAACAACAATCGGCCATGGTTAGCCTGAGACTTTTAATTCCAGATTTTTATCACATCCCACCATCAGCTGGTACGGGATTTGAGCCTAGTTCTGCAGAGAATTACCCTAGGTATCGGGGCCCTAGCCCAGTGGCAATACTGCCATACCATCACCCTCCCCCCGTGCTCCTAGCATCCCTGTGTTCACTGATTGGCACCCAGTCCAACAGCCCCTTGCAGTGTTTTTCCTGGTGAATAATTATCGTGGCTGGGATTAATCTGTAGTTTTCTGGATCGCAGGTTTTTATAGTTGCTATCTGGGGTAACTTCTGGATTTAGGCTGTCCTTGTCCCAGAGTGTTACCAGGACAGGGCTGCGAACTCTCTTCCTAATTCAAGGGTGCTAATGGCAATTATATTGCCTTGTTGCTGCCGGGGCAAAAGGTCAGCAAACTCAATACAGGCCGGGGTTTAAACCTGGGCCCTTCCTGATCTCAGTACCACACTGGGTGACAGCAGCTAGGCCCAGCGTGCAGGGCTAAGTACCACACTGGGTGACAGCAGCTAGGCCCAGCGTGCAGGGCTAAGTACCACACTGGGTGACAGCAGCTAGGCCCAGCGTGCAGGGCTAAGTACCACACTGGGTGAAAGCAGCTAGACCCAGCGTGCAGGGCTAAGTACCACACTGGGTGACAGCAGCTAGGCCCAGCGTGCAAGGCTAAGTACCACACTGGGCAGTGTATTTCTACACCGAGCCATTTTCGATGGTGTCTGAGGAGATGAGATCACCACATCCCACAGTGAAAGTAAGTCGGCCTGTGGTTTGGGAGTAGAGTTGACCAGTTTCTAGTTTTAGACTGGACAGTCCAATGTTGTGCAAGAGCATTCAAAACTGGAAACAAAACATCAAAAGGCCGGCTTCTACAGTAGCTGTCCCCGACTTTCGTCTGAGTTGTGCAGACGTTAATCCTCAAAACATTATTGGTTTTCCTCAGCAACAGCAGCAAAGCTCACATCTCTGCTGGATTCCAGATCCCTCATAGGATCTTGTTGGTCACAAGTCCTCACAGGATCTCATTGACCAAAATCCCTCACAGGATCTCATTGGCCTGATCCCTCACAGGATCTCATTGGTCACAATTCCTCACAGGGTCTCATTGGCCATGAACCCTTCCAGGATCTTATTGGCCATGATCCCTCACTGGATCTCATTGGCCACGAGCACTCACAGGATCTCATTGGCCATGAACACTCACAGGATCCCATTGGCCATGATCTCTCGCAGAATCTCATTTGGCATGATCCCTCACATGATCCCATTGGTCACAAACGCTCAGAGGATCTCATTGGCCATGATCCCTCACGGGATCGCATTGTCGCAATCCCTCACAGAATCTCACAGGCCAACTTCCTCAGAGGATCTCATTGGCCATGATCCCTCACAGGACCTCAATGATCACAATTCCTCACAGGATATAACTGGCAATGCTCCCTCACAGGATCTCATCGATCACAATCCCTCACACCACCTCATTGATCACAGTCCCTCACAGGATCTCATTGGATATGATCCGCCACAGGATCTCATTGTCCAAGATCTGTCACAGGTTTCAATTGGTCACAAGCCTCAGGGGATCTCATTGACCATGATCCCCCACAGGATCTCATTGATAAAAACCCCTCACAGGATCTCATTGGCCATGATCCCCCACAGGATCTCATTGATAAAAACCCCTCACAGGATCTCATTGGGCATGATCCCTCACAGGACCTCATTCATCATGATCCCTCACTTTATCCCATTGGTCATAATCAGTCAGAATATCTCATTGGCCAAGATCCCTCGCAAGCTCTCACTAGCCATGATCCCTCACAGGATCTCATTGGTCACAATTCCTCACATGATCTCATTGGCCATGATCCCTTGTCGAATTTCATTGGTCACAAGCCCTCACAGGATCCCATTGACCTTGATCCCGCACAGGATATCATTGAACATGATCCCTCACAGGATCTCACTGGACATGATCCCTCACAGGATCTCATTCACCATAATCTCTCACTAGATCCCATTGGTCATAATCGCTCAGAATATCTCATTGGACAAGATCCCTTGCAGGAGCCCACTGGCCATGATCCCTCACAGGAGCTCATTGTTCACACCCTGCACACCCAGGATCTCATTGGCCATGATCCCTCACAGGATCTCATTGATCAAAATCCCTCACAGGATCTCATTGACCATGATCCCTCACAGGATGTCATTGGCCATGATCCCTCACAGGATCTCATTGGTCACACCCCCACTCCCAGGATCTTATTGGCCATGATCCCTCACAGGATCTCATTGATCAAAATCCCTCACAGGATCTCATTGGGCATGATCCCTCACAGGACCTCATTCATCATGATCCCTCACTATATCCCATTGGTCATAATCACTCAAAACAGCTCATTGGCCAAGATCACTCGCAGGCACTCACTGGCCATGATCCCTCACAGGATCTCATTGATCACAACCTCCCCAACCCCAGGGCCTCATTGGCCATGATCCCCCACAGGATCTCATTGGTCACAATTCCTCACAGTATCTTATTGGCCATGATCCCTCACAAGACCTCATCATTCACGTTTCCTCACAGGATCTCATTTGACATGATTCCTCAACTGATCTCATTGGTCATCTTCCTTCATAGGATCTCATTGACCATGATCCCTCACAGGAACTCATTGAACATGATCACCCACAGGATCCTATTGCTCATGAACCGCCACAGGTTTCAATTGGTCACACGCCTCAGGGGATCTCAGTGACCATGACTGCTCACAGGATCTTATTGGCCATGATCCCTCACAGAATTACATTGGCCATGATCTCTCACAGGAACTCATTGGACATGATCCCTTACAGGGTCTCATTGGACATGATCTGTCATAAAATCGCATTGGTCACAATTCCTCACAGGATCTCATTGGTCACAATCCCTCATAAGATGTAATTGGCCATGACCCCTCACAGGATCTCATTGGCTATGATCCCTCACAGGATCTCATTGGTCACAATTCCTCACAGGATCTCATTGGACCTGATCCCTCACAGGATCTCATTCATCATGATCCCTCACAAGGTCCCATTGGCCATAATCACTTAGAATATCTCATTGGCCAAGATCCCTCACAGGAGCTCACTGGCCATGATCCCTCACGGGATCTCATTGGACATGATCTGTCATAAAATATCATTGGCCACAATTCCTCACAGGATCTCATTGGTCACATTCCCTCACAGGATGTAATCAACCATGACCCCTCACAGGATCTCATTGGTCACGCTTCCTCACAGGATCTGATTTGACATGATCCCTCACAGGATCTCATAGATCAAAATCCCTCACAGGGTCTCATTGACCATGATCCCTCACAGGATCTCATAGATCAAAATCCCTCACAGGGTCTCATTGACCATGATCTCTCACAGGATCTCATTGTCCATGATCTGTCACAGGTTTCAATTGGTCACATGTCTCAGGGGATCTCATTGGCCATGACCTCTCACAGGATCTTATTGGCCATGATTCCTCACAGGATCTCAATGATCATCATCCCTCAACGGATCTCATTGGCCATGTTCCTTCACAGGATTTCATTGACGATCCCTCACAGGAACTCATTGAACATGATCACCCACAGGATCTTATTGCCCATGAACTGCCACAGGTTTCAATTAGTCACACGCCTCAGGGGATCTCATTGGCCATGACCCTTCACAGGATCTTATTGGCCATGATCCCTCACAGAATTACATTGGCCATGATCCCTCACAGGATCTCATTGGACATGATCTGTCATAAAATCTCATTGGTCACAATTCCTCATAGGATGTAATTGACCATGGCCCCTTGCAGGATATTATTGGCCATGATCCCTCACAGGATTACATTGGTCACGCTTCCTCACAGGATCTCATTTGACATGACCCCTCACAGGATCTCATAGATCAAAATCCCTCACAGGGTCTCATTGACCATGATCTCTCACAGGATTTCATTTTCCATGATCTGTCACAGGTTTCAATTGGTCACAACCCTCATGGGATCTCATTGGCTATGATCCCTCACAGGATCTCATTGGTCACAATTCCTCACAGGATCTCATTGGACCTGATCCCTCACAGGATCTCATTCATCATGATCCCTCACAAGGTCCCAATGGCCATAATCACTTAGAATATCTCATTGGCCAAGGTCCCTCACAGGAGCTCACTGGCCATGATCCCTCACAGGATCTCATTGGTCACAACCCCGTCCCCACACACCCCCCAGCCCCCACCCCAGGATCCTATTGGCCGTGATGCCTCACAGGAGCTAATTGGCCATGACCCTGCACGGGATCTTATTGGACATGGCCCCACACAGGATCTCAGTGGTCACAATCCCTCACCTGACCTCATTGGTCACAATCCCTCAAAGGATCTAATTGGCCATGATCCTGCACAGGATCTTATTGAGCATGATCCCTCACAAGATCCCATTGGACCTGATCTCACAGAGGATCTTACTGGACACGACCCCACACATTGGACATGATCCCTCATGGGATCTCACTGTCACCTCCATCTAACAGCACTTGTTTCTTTGTTGAAGGATGTGCATCGAAAAGTAGCACTTTAGATCAGTGATTTATTGCGAGGCTTTGGTTCTTGGGGACGAGGCTGATTCTAATCATTGTTAACATCTCTCTCTCTCCCAAACCTTATTCCCTCCTCTGTTCATGGTGTACAAAACACGGGCTCAGCCCATAGTTATATTTTGTGAATGAGAGTAAGGGAAGAAGAGAGAAAATCACAGCCCAGTATCATCCTGTGAGATGCACTCATGCTCATACTCACACACACTCACACTCATACTCACACACACACACACACATACACTCTGTTATGACACAGGTAAATGCTGAGTTGTTCAAATCCCAGAGAGAAACTTGAAACAGCTATCACAACTAATTTTCAATTTGTAGGTTTCGAGATGCGGGCTTTGAATTCAGTAATAATAAGACCACTGAATCTTAAGAGGCTTTTATAAAACTAAATTAAACATTTATTAATAAAAGAAAAGATTGTAAGCGCATACATATGTCAACAAATTGCTGCTACAATAATTTTTAAATCCGCTAATTAATCTGATTCCCAGTTGCATCTTCGTTAAGTCAACAGTAAGACACATATTTTTAAAAGATCCAGGCAAAGTAAATGATACCCTGAACAGCTGAATGCAAAGTGAGTTATCTTAACTTCAGCCCCTGAAGATAACAGTTTGAGGCATAGATGCTGAAGGCTTTTCACACTTGTTGAATCTTAGACCACCTTCCCTTACACACAGTAATCTCTCCTTTATGCATATTTTCCCATTGTTCCACTATGTCTTTGGACTTTATCTTTCTGTGAATAAAAAACTCTCATAGCCCTAAGTTTTACCAGTAATCTTTGGGAAAAATAAACACACTGTTTCTGAACTTCACCTGGCTAGGTGACACACTTCACTCCCTCTTTTGAAAACAATCTAGTCTGGTTTATTTCAAAATGAAAATGTTTCCTTGACACTTACGTTTCTAAACTTCCCCATGTTTACCTAATTAGCATTTCAAACCTAACTTCCCTTCTTACATCAAAGCACCCAAATTAGCTGCCTCTAATTCAATTAAGTCACACACACAGACACACAGACGCATATAGACACAAAGACACATCCCACTATTACTCTATTTTAGAATAAATCCCAATAACATTATGAGAATTATTATATCTTCCTGACACATGCACACTCACTCACGCACTCACACTCACACACATACTCATATTCATACTCACACTCAACATTCATACTTATACACACTCACATACACACACATACAAACTCACACTCGCACACACATGCATTCACAGTCACACACACTAACATACACAGTCGCACACTCACTCACATACACTCACACACACACACACACAGTCACACGCTCACTCACAAACACGCATACTCATGCATTCACACTCACACTCAAACACACTCATTCACACACACTCATATTAGCACAGGCACTCACACTCAAGCTCACACACACTCACAATCAGACTCACACACTCACACGCACTCGCTCGTACTCACATTCATACTCACACACACTCACTCATACACACTCATACTCATACATACACACACTCACTCACATACACACACAGACGCACTCACACACACACATACATTCACATGCATTCACAGTCACACAGTCACACAGTCACTCACATTCACTCACACACACAGTCACACACTCACCCATAAACACTCACATTCGCACGCATTCACACTCACACACACTCACACCAACACACATTCCCACACATTCATATTAGCACATGCACTCACACTCAAACTCACACACACTCACAATCAGACTCAAGCACAGACACTTACACACACTCATACTCAAAAACACACTTACGCACACACACACAATCTCAAACAGAGACTCACTCACACGCACACACACACTCGCATACTCAAATACAGGTTCACACACACACACACACACACACACGCACACACACTCACATTGACATACTCAAACACAGACTCAAACACACACACACATTCACGCTCACATACTCAAACACAGACACACGCACATGCTCAAACACACAGTCAAACACACACTCAAACACACACAATCACACACACTCACACTCTCATTTCCCAACAGGAATCACTCAAGTCCACGTTGACACATGAATCTACACACCAAGCAGGAAGATGGATGGTTTGTTTGAAGCTGAGCTCCATGTTCTTATCAACAGATAGATCCACACAACCACCTGCATTTTCAGACACTAACAAATCAAATATCTTTGATTTTTCACAACCGAGGGGGAAAAAAAAAGGCAAAGGGCATTTTTTTCTCAACAAGCGGACTATTCAGAAGCAGAAACAAAGCTATTCCTGTATGAATTACAGAATATCAGCCAATTCCACTTTGGTGGGCTCTGCAGATTGTGGAGTGTTCCTGCTCCCAAGGCAAAAAACAACTTTCTGTTCGAGCATAAAGAACGAATGTGTCATGAATGCTTACACTGTAAATCACTAGTAATGGCACTTTAATGTCATGCACTGCACAACAAACTGTATTCTCAGCAGTGGTTAGCACAGATGATTCGTCCTTAAGTGCTCTGCCCAATGGAAGAATTCTCAGTGTTTGTAACATTGAGGGTGGACTATCTCCAGCTGTTCCTACTTCACGTTTGTAACCGCTGCAGAATTTGCATGTACATGTATGTGTGCATGTCCATGTTAGTACATGTATGTTTGTGCACGTGTATTTGCATTTGTATAATGTATGTGTGTATATAAATATATAGTTATATATGTGTGTGTGAGAATATGCATGTGTCTGTGTGTGGCTGTGTGTGAGTGAGTCTCTGTCTGAGATTGTGTGCATGTTGTGTCTGTGTCTAATCGTGTGCACGTGTTGTCTGTGTGTTGTGTCTTTGTATTGTGTCTCTGTGTGTAAGTGTGTGTCTGTGGGTGTGTATATCTGCCTGTGCGCGTGTGTGTGATGTGTGTGTCTGTATGTCTGTGTGCCTGTATATCTGCCTATGCCTTTGAGCCATGTGTGCCTGTGTGTGTACGTCTGTTTGTGTGTCTGTGTGTTTGCCTTTGTGCGTATATGTGTCTGTGTCTTTGTGTCGTGTGTGTATGTCTGTTTGTGTGTCTCTGTGGGGATGTCTGTGTGTGTTGTCTGTGTGTGTGCCTGTGTGCATGCCTGTCTGTGTCTTTGTGTCGTGTGTGTGTGTGTGTGTGTGTGTCTGTGTGTTTGAGTAATTGTCTGCGTTTGTGTATGTGGGCGTAATTTTCCATGCCCACTGGCACCAGGCGTGCTCAGTGGTGCGAGCGGACAATATGGCGAGAAGGCCAGAAATTGGTTTCAAGACATCGTGAAGCCAGTTTGCGATCTTCTGCTCAGCCCATCGATGGCGGGCCGCATTTCCCACCATCGGACGTCAGGAACCTCATTGTAATACATGATGTCATACATCAGCATATCATTACAAGGCCAGCCCACCAGACTCATCCCCACCCCCACCCTCACTGGGTCGTCTGCCCATGCCGACGTGTTTCACAACAGCATATATAACGTCTGCACTGGGCGGCCTGCACTTTGAGGGCAGCTTGGGGGTGAGTACACAGTAATGTTGCACAGTGCTCACCTGCTGGACTTCAAGGTTGAGGCATATTGCGGGGGTGGGTGGCAGGGGCTGCCCTGCGGTTGATGGTAGTGCCCTCAACCATGTCCGGCCCATCTCCCGCGCATCCGCCCTCACACCTTCTCCTCCCTCCCAGAAACATGATAGTGTCCCCCTTGTCCTCACTTATCACCCCACCAGCCTCTGCGTTCAAAGGATCATCCTCCGCCATTTCCGCCAACTCCAGCATGATGCCACCACCAAACACATCTTCCCTTCACCCACCCGGCGGCATTCCGTAGGGATCATTCCCTCCTGGACACCCTGGTCCACTCCTCCATCACCCCCTACTCCTCAAACCCCTCCCACGGCACCTTCCCATGCAACCACAGAAGGTGCAACACCTGCCCCTTTACTTCCCCCCTCCTCACCGTCCAAGGGCCCAAACACTCCTTTCAAGTGAAGCAGCATTTCACTTGCACTTCCCTCAATTTAGTCTACTGCATTCGCTGCTCCCAATGCGGTTTCCTCTACATTGGAGAGACCAAACGCAGACTGGGTGACCGCTTTGCGGAACACCTTCGGTCTGTCCGCAAGCATTACCCAGACCTCCCTGTCGCTTGCCATTTCAACACTCCACCCTGCTCTCATGCCAACATGTCCGTCCTTGGCCTGCTGCATTGTTCCAGTGAAGCTCAACGCAAACTGGAGGAACAGCACCTCATCTTCCGACTAGGCACTTTACAGCCTTCCGGACTGAATATTGAGTTCAACAACTTCAGACCATGAACTCTCTCCTCCATCCCCACCTCCTTTCTGATCCCCCTTTTTCCAATAATTTATATAGATTTTTCTTTTCCCTCCTATTTCCATTATTTTTAAATGTATTTCCATCCATTGTTTTATCTCTACCTTTTAGCCTATTTCGATCCCTTCACCCCAATCCCACCCCCACTAGGGCTATCTGTACCTTGCTTGTCCTGCTTTCTACCCTTAAGTAGCACATTCCTTAGATAATATCACCACCTTCAACACCTCTTTGACCTTTTGTCTATGACATCTTTTGGCAATCTCCACCTATCACTGGCCCTCTATCCAGCTCTAGCTGTCCCACCCCCCTTAAACCAGCTTATATTTCACCTCTCTTCTATTTTTACTTAGTTCTGTTGAAGAGTCATACGGACTCGAAACGTTAACTGTGTTCCTCTCCGCAGATGCTGTCAGACCTGCTGAGCTTTTCCAGGTATTTCTATTTTTCTTTTGGATTTCCAGCATCTGCAGTTTTTTGCTTTTATCTTTGATATGATTGGAGTTGGGCCTCCAGCTTATCTGCCCACTCAAGCAACGCAGAGACATGAAAGTGCCCCAGAGCCTTTCACCCCTCGGGCACAGACTGCAAACTGATGAGTGTTTTAGTGGATTGCAGAACAGTTGGACGACGGGGCACATTGTACAATCTCCTTGCTAAAGCTAACCATGGGGCAGTCACTGGTGGAGGTGCTCCCAGCCCCTTTGCAATGTCAGCATCCCGGTCTGGACCAGTCTCCCCCATGGTTCAAGCTAACAGTGCAGCCTTGCAGTGTGGGTTAGGAGAATGCCTGGGCCTGAGCTGAGAGCACACCTTAAGGTTGGACGGGCAGGTCCTTTAATTGTTTCAATGATCCTGTCAATGGGCCTCAATTGGCCAATGACAGGTTGAAGGGTGCACAGCTGATCGCCCTGTCCCCCTGTCTTCCTGAATATTTAAATGGGGCGCGGTGACATCGGGGGTTCGGCCCGACATCATCCCGCGTCGGCGAGCGGGCCCCACCCCCAACTCGCCGACCGCAAAACTCTGCCCGATGTGTTTGTGTGTCCCTGTGTGTGTCTCTATGGGCTGGATTTTCCGCTCGCCGTGCGGGCACGTGCCCGACACGCACGGGCATGAAACAGAGTTGCGACAATGTCAGGCGAGCGTCCCAACACCATCGCGCACTCGTGCGATATTACAGTCGGCGGGCACGCGCGGGAGTCAGCAGCGTACCCGCCGACAATTAAGAGGCTGTTAAGCCCATTAATAAATTAGTTAAAGTGAATTTTTCCCTGCCCGTCCAACCTTACGGTAGGCGGGCGGGCGAAAACGCCAAGCGGCCTTTGGGTGTTTGAGGAAACCTCATCCACGGGCAGGATGAGGTTTCCGATGTTAATTGAAAATAACATAAGAATTTTTAAGTCTCATTTTAACGTGTCCCTGTTCATGTGACACATGAGGGCTCACATTTAACTCCATTTTAAAATCTTTATTTTTCACGTGAGAAATCTTCAGCTCCCTGAGGTGGCTCTGTGCCTACAGGGAGCTTTCAGTGAGCGCTGACTTCTGCCCTCGCCCTCCTCCCGTCCCCACCCAGGCAGCGCTGAGTGTTTCAGCGCGCAATTCACCCTGGCTGCCTATTAATTGGCCAATCGCATGGCTGTTCCTGTGCCCGCCCACCGTGCCTGCCCGATGAGGTAAAAGTCCTGCCCTACGTGTGTGCGTGTGTGTGTGTGTCTGTATGTGATTTAACAGATATGATTCCCACCTGCAAGCAGATGCAACAAATATTACAGATGTGGCTTAAGAGAAGCCACAAGGATGATGCCATGTTAAGCTGGGTTCCGTCACTCATTGACCTCAGCACCCTCAGGCTGGTATAGAACGGGGGATGGAGGGGGTGCTTGATGTTCCAAATCACTATAAAATCTCTCAATAGAAGCATGCGCAGATGGATACTGGGTGAGGATAGAATCAGACTCCCCTGTACTCCAATAGCCAGTTCAGAGACACACAGCAACCAGATCACATGGTGAATGGGCATCTGGAGGGTTGCTGGTGAGGGCTGGAGCGGGTAATGCTTCTGTGGGGGCAATTTTGCAAGATTCCATTTGTGACACAGGCGGTGAGCGGAGGTCAGAGGTTTGCGATGCAATATCAATGGCCAACCTCTGCCATCTTGCTCAGGAGTCATGACAATGAGTGTCTGCACAGAGGGAGTAACAGCCAAAGAGGGTGGCATCATGGTTACTGCACTATAAGCCCCAAAAAATGGCAGTTAGGAATTGGAATTCTGTTCAATGCAGAAAATAAATAAATCTGGAAGTCAGATTTGGGGAAAATCAGGAATTAGGGCACTCACTGCTCATGATCTGGGGAAAATCAGAAATTAGGGCACTCACTGCCCGCGATTTGGGGAAAATCAGGAAATAGGGCACTCACTGCTCGCGATCTGGGGAAAATCAGGAATCAGGGAACTCACTGCCCGCGATCTGGGGAAAATCAGGAAATAGGGCACTCATTGTAGACAATCTGGGGAAAATCAGGAATTAGGGCACTCACTGCTCGCGATCTGGGGAAAATCAGGAACTAGGGCACTCACTGCCCGCGATCTGGGGAAAATCAGCAAATAGGGCACTCATTGCCCACGATCTGGGGAAGAGTCAGGAATTAGTGCACTCACTGCCCGCGATCTCGGGAAAATCAGGAATTAGGGCACTCACTGCTTGCGATCTGGGGAAAATCAGGAATTAGGGCACTCACTGCCCGCAATCTGGGGAAGAGTCTGGAATTAGGGCACTCACTGTCCACGATCTGGGCAAAATCAGGAATTAGGGCACTCACTGCTCGCGATCTGGGGAAAATCAGGAATTAGGGCACTCACTGCTCACGATCTGGGTAAAATCAGGAATTAGGGCACTCACTGCTCATGATCTGGTGAAAATCAGGAATTAGGGCACTCACTGCCCACGTTCAGGGGAGAATCAGGAATTAGGGCACTCACTGCTCGCGATCTGGGGAAAATCAGGAATTAGGGCACTCACTGCCCGGGATCTGCGGAAAATCAGGAATTAGGGCATTAACTGCTCACGATCTGGGGAAAATCAGGAATTAGGGCAATCACTGCCCGCGATTTGGGGAAAATCAGGAATTGGGGCACTCACTGCTTGTGATCTGGGGAAAATCAGGAATTAGGGCACTCACTGCTCGCGATCTGGGGAAAATCAGGAATTAGTGCACTCACTGCTCGCGATCTGGGAAAATCAGGAAATAGGGCACTCACTGCCCGCGATCCAGGCAAAATCAAGAATTAGAGCACTCCCTGCTCATGATCTGGGGAAAATCATGAATTAGGGCACTCACTGCACACGATCTGGGGAAAATCAGGAATTAGTGAACACACTGCCCGCGATCTGGTGAAAATCAGGAATTAGGGCACTCACTGCCCGTGATCCGGGGAAAATCAGGAATTAGAGCACTCACTCTTCATGACCTCTGGAAAATCAGGAATTAGGGCACTCACTGCCTGTGATTTGGGGAAAATCAGGAATTAGGGCACTCACTGCCCGCGATCTGGTGAAAATCAGGAATTAGGGCACTCACTCCCCGCGATCTGGGGAAAATCAGGAATTAGGGCACTCACTGCCCGTGATCTGGTGAAAATCAGGAATTAGGGCACTCACTGCCCATGATTTGGGGAAAATCATGAATTAGGGCACGCACTGCCCGCGATCTGGGGAAAATCAGGAATGAGGTCACTCACTGCCCGCGATCCGGGGAAAATCAGGAATTAGGGCACTCACTACCCGCGATCCAGGGAAAATCAGGAATTAGTGCACTCACTGCCCATGATTTGGGGAAAATCAGGAATTAGGGCACTCACTGCCCGCAAGATGGTGAAAATCAGGAATTAGGTCACTCACTGCCCGCGATCTGGTGATAATCAGGAATTAGGGCACTCACTGCCCACGATCTGGTGAAAATCATGAATTAGGGCACTCACTGCCCGCGATCTGGTGAAAATCAGGAATTAGGGCACTCACTGCCCATGATTTGGGGAAAATCAGGAATTAGGGCACGCACTGCCCGCGATCTGGGGAAAATCAGGAATGAGGTCACTCACTGCCCGCGATCTGGGGAAAATCAGGAATTAGGGCACTCACTGCCCGCAAGATGGTGAAAATCAGGAATTAGGTCACTCACTGCCCGCGATCTGGTGATAATCAGGAATTAGGGCACTCACTGCCCGTGATCTGGTGAAAATCAGGAATTAGGGCACTCACTGCCCACGTTCAGGGGAGAATCAGGAATTAGGGCACTCACTGCTCGCGATCTGCGGAAAATCAGGAATTAGTGCACTCACTGCTCGCGATCTGGGAAAATCAGGAAATAGGGCACTCACTGCCCACGATCCAGGCAAAATCAAGAATTAGAGCACTCCCTGCTCATGATCTGGGGAAAATCATAAATTAGGGCACTCACTGCACACGATCTGGGGAAAATCAGGAATTAGTGAACACACTGCCCATGATTTGGGGAAAATCAGGAATTAGGGCACTCACTGCCCGCAAGATGGTGAAAATCAGGAATTAGGTCACTCACTGCCCGCGATCTGGTGATAATCAGGAATTAGGGCACTCACTGCCCACGATCTGGTGAAAATCATGAATTAGGGCACTCACTGCCCGCGATCTGGTGAAAATCAGGAATTAGGGCACTCACTGCCCATGATTTGGGGAAAATCAGGAATTAGGGCACGCACTGCCCGCGATCTGGGGAAAATCAGGAATGAGGTCACTCACTGCCCGCGATCTGGGGAAAATCAGGAATTAGGGCACTCACTGCCCGCAAGATGGTGAAAATCAGGAATTAGGTCACTCACTGCCCGCGATCTGGTGATAATCAGGAATTAGGGCACTCACTGCCCGTGATCTGGTGAAAATCAGGAATTAGGGCACTCACTGCCCACGTTCAGGGGAGAATCAGGAATTAGGGCACTCACTGCTCGCGATCTGCGGAAAATCAGGAATTAGTGCACTCACTGCTCGCGATCTGGGAAAATCAGGAAATAGGGCACTCACTGCCCACGATCCAGGAAAAATCAAGAATTAGAGCACTCCCTGCTCATGATCTGGGGAAAATCATGAATTAGGGCACTCACTGCACACGATCTGGGGAAAATCAGGAATTAGTGAACACACTGCCCGCGATCTGGTGAAAATCAGGAATTAGGGCACTCACTGCCCGCGATCCGGGGAAAATCAGGAATTAGAGCACTCACTCTTCATGACCTCTGGAAAATCAGGAATTAGGGCACTCACTGCCTGTGATTTGGGGAAAATCAGGAATTAGGGCACTCACTGCCCGCGATCTGGTGAAAATCAGGAATTAGGGCACTCACTCCCCGCGATCTGGGGAAAATCAGGAATTAGGGCACTCACTGCCCGCGATCCGGGGAAAATCAGGAATTAGGGCACTCACTGCACACGATCTGGGGAAAATCAGGAATTAGTGAACACACTGCCCGCGATCTGGTGAAAATCAGGAATTAGGGCACTCACTGCCCGCGATCCGGGGAAAATCAGGAATTAGAGCACTCACTCTTCATGACCTCTGGAAAATCAGGAATTAGGGCACTCACTGCCTGTGATTTGGGGAAAATCAGGAATTAGGGCACTCACTGCCCGCGATCTGGTGAAAATCAGGAATTAGGGCACTCACTCCCCGCGATCTGGGGAAAATCAGGAATTAGGGCACTCACTGCCCGTGATCTGGTGAAAATCAGGAATTAGGGCACTCACTGCCCATGATTTGGGGAAAATCATGAATTAGGGCACGCACTGCCCGCGATCTGGGGAAAATCAGGAATGAGGTCACTCACTGCCCGCGATCCGGGGAAAATCAGGAATTAGGGCACTCACTACCCGCGATCCAGGGGAAAATCAGGAATTAGTGCACTCACTGCCCATGATTTGGGGAAAATCAGGAATTAGGGCACTCACTGCCCGCAAGATGGTGAAAATCAGGAATTAGGTCACTCACTGCCCGCGATCTGGTGATAATCAGGAATTAGGGCACTCACTGCCCACGATCTGGTGAAAATCATGAATTAGGGCACTCACTGCCCGCGATCTGGTGAAAATCAGGAATTAGGGCACTCACTGCCCATGATTTGGGGAAAATCAGGAATTAGGGCACGCACTGCCCGCGATCTGGGGAAAATCAGGAATGAGGTCACTCACTGCCCGCGATCTGGGGAAAATCAGGAATTAGGGCACTCACTGCCCGCGATCCAGGGAAAATCAGGAAATAGGGCACTCATTGTAGACAATCTGGGGAAAATCAGGAATTAGGGCACTCACTGCTCGCGATCTGGGGAAAATCAGGAACTAGGGCACTCACTGCCCGCGATCTGGGGAAAATCAGCAAATAGGGCACTCATTGCCCACGATCTGGGGAAGAGTCAGGAATTAGTGCACTCACTGCCCGCGATCTCGGGAAAATCAGGAATTAGGGCACTCACTGCTTGCGATCTGGGGAAAATCAGGAATTAGGGCACTCACTGCCCGCAATCTGGGGAAGAGTCTGGAATTAGGGCACTCACTGTCCACGATCTGGGCAAAATCAGGAATTAGGGCACTCACTGCTCGCGATCTGGGGAAAATCAGGAATTAGGGCACTCACTGCTCACGATCTGGGTAAAATCAGGAATTAGGGCACTCACTGCTCATGATCTGGTGAAAATCAGGAATTAGGGCACTCACTGCCCACGTTCAGGGGAGAATCAGGAATTAGGGCACTCACTGCTCGCGATCTGGGGAAAATCAGGAATTAGGGCACTCACTGCCCGGGATCTGCGGAAAATCAGGAATTAGGGCATTAACTGCTCACGATCTGGGGAAAATCAGGAATTAGGGCAATCACTGCCCGCGATTTGGGGAAAATCAGGAATTGGGGCACTCACTGCTTGTGATCTGGGGAAAATCAGGAATTAGGGCACTCACTGCTCGCGATCTGGGGAAAATCAGGAATTAGTGCACTCACTGCTCGCGATCTGGGAAAATCAGGAAATAGGGCACTCACTGCCCGCGATCCAGGCAAAATCAAGAATTAGAGCACTCCCTGCTCATGATCTGGGGAAAATCATGAATTAGGGCACTCACTGCACACGATCTGGGGAAAATCAGGAATTAGTGAACACACTGCCCGCGATCTGGTGAAAATCAGGAATTAGGGCACTCACTGCCCGCGATCCGGGGAAAATCAGGAATTAGAGCACTCACTCTTCATGACCTCTGGAAAATCAGGAATTAGGGCACTCACTGCCTGTGATTTGGGGAAAATCAGGAATTAGGGCACTCACTGCCCGCGATCTGGTGAAAATCAGGAATTAGGGCACTCACTCCCCGCGATCTGGGGAAAATCAGGAATTAGGGCACTCACTGCCCGTGATCTGGTGAAAATCAGGAATTAGGGCACTCACTGCCCATGATTTGGGGAAAATCATGAATTAGGGCACGCACTGCCCGCGATCTGGGGAAAATCAGGAATGAGGTCACTCACTGCCCGCGATCCGGGGGAAAATCAGGAATTAGGGCACTCACTACCCGCGATCCAGGGAAAATCAGGAATTAGTGCACTCACTGCCCATGATTTG